>NC_047043.1:80124379-80125532 GCF_011762595.2 Tursiops truncatus | reverse complement strand
TTGGGGTGGGGGTGGGGGGGGGGGGTGGGGGGGGGGGGGGGGGGGGGGGGTGGGGTGGGGGGGGGGGGGGGGGGTGGGGGGGGGGGGGGGGGGGGGGGGGGGGGGGGGGGGGGGGGGGGGGGGGGGGGGGGGGGGGGTGGGGGGGGGGGGGGGGGGGGGGGGGGGGGGGGGGGGGGGGGGGGGGGGGGGGGGGGGGGGGGGGGGGGGGGGGGGGGGGGGGGGGGGGGGGGGGGGGGGGGGGGGGGGGGGGGGGGGGGGGGGGGGGGTGGGGGGGGGGGGGGGGGGGGGGGGGGGGGGGGGGGGGGGGGGGGGGGGGGGGGGGGGGGGGGGGGGGGGGGGGGGGGGGGGGGGGGGGGGGGGGGGGGGGGGGGTGGGGGGGGGGGGGGGGGGGGGGGGGGGGGGGGGGGGGGGGGGGGGGGGGGGGGGGGGGGGGTGGGGGGGGGGGGGGGGGGGGGGGGGGGGGGGGGGGGGGGGGGGGGGGGTGGGGGGGGGGGGGGGGGGGGGGGGGGGGGGGGGGGGGGGGGGGGGGGGGGGGGGGGGGGGGGGGGGGGGGGGGGGGGGGGGGGGGGGGGGGGGGGGGGGGGGGGGGGGGGGGGGGGGGGGGGGGGGGGGGGGGGGGGGGGGGGGGGGGGGGGGGGGGGGGGGGGGGGGGGGGGGGGGTGGGGGGGGGGGGGGGGGGGGGGGGGGGGGGGGGGGGGTGGGGGGGGGGGGGGGGGGGGGGGGGGGGGGGTGGGGGGGGGGGGGGGGGGGGGGGGGGTGGGGGGGGGGGGGGGGGGGGGGGGGGGGGGGGGGGGGGGGGGGGGGGGGGGGGGGGGGGGGGGGTGGGGGGGGGGGGGGGGGGGGGGGGGGGGGGGGGGGGGGGGGGGGGGGGGGGGGGGGGGGGGGGGGGGGGGGGGGGGGGGGGGGGGGGGGGGGGGGTGGGGGGGGGGGGGGGGGGGGGGGGGGGGGGGGGGGGGGGGGGGGGGGGGGGGGGGGGGGGGGGGGGGGGGGGGGGGGGGGGGGGGGGGGGGGGGGGGGGGGGGGGGGGGGGGGGGGGGGGGGGGGGGGGGGGGGGGGGGGGGGGGGGGGGGGGGGGGGGGGGGGGGGGGGGGGGGGGGGGGGGGGGGGGGGGGGGGGGGGGGGGGGGGGGGGGGGGGGGGGGGGGGGGGGGGGG
>NC_047043.1:79964379-80119379 GCF_011762595.2 Tursiops truncatus | reverse complement strand
GGGGGGGGGGGGGGGGGGGGGGGGGGGGGGGGGAGCCACGGAGGAGAGCACAGCAACAGGGGTGCAAAGGGCAAAGTGGAAAGATTCCCATACAGAGAATCGGTGCCAACCAGCACTCACCAGCCTGAGAGGCTTCTTTGCTCACCCACCGAGGCGGGCGGGGGCTGGGAGCTGAGGCTCAGGCTTCGGAGGTCAGACCCCAGCGAGAGGACTGGGGTTGGCTGCATGAACACAGCCAGAAGGGGGCTAGTGAGACACAGCTAGCCAGGAGGGAGTCTGGGAAAAGGTCTGGTACTGCCTCAGAGGCAGGAGACCATTATTTCGGGGTGCGAGAGGAGAGGGGATTCAGAGCACCGCCTAAACAAACTCCAGAGACAGGCACGAGCCACGGCTATCAGCGTGGACCCCAGAGACGGGCATGAGATGCTAAGGCTGCTGCGGCCGCCACCAAGAAGCCCATGTGTGAGCACAGGTCACTCTCCACACCTCCCCTCCCGGGAGCCTGTGCAGCCCGCCACTGCCAGGGTCCCGGGACCCAGGGACAACTTCCCCGGGAGAATGCATGGCGCGCCTCAGGCTGTTGCAACATCACGCGGCCTCTGCCGCCAGAGGCTTGCCCCGCATTACATACCCCTCCCTCCCCCCCGGCCTGAGTGAGCCAGAGCCCCCTAATCAGCTGCTTCTTTAACCCCGTCCTGTCTGAGTGAGGAACAGACGCCCTCAGGCGACCTACACGCAGAGGCAGGGCCAAATCCAAACCTGAACCCCAGGAACTGTGCGAACAAAGAAGAGAAAGGGAAATCTTTCCCAGCAGCATCAGGAGCAGCGGATTAAATCTCCACAACCAACTTGATGTACCCTGCGTCTCTGGAATACCTGAACAGACAATGTATCATCCCAAAAGTGAGGTGGTGGACTTTGGGAGCAACTGTAGACTTGTGGTTTGCTTTCTGCATCTAATTTGTTTTTGGTTTTATATTTATCTCGGTTTAGTATTTAGAGCTTACTATCATTGGTAGATTTGTTTATTGATTTGGTTGCTCTCTTCCTTTTTTTAACAGATATATATATTTTTTCCTTTTTCTCCTTTTGTGAGTGTGTATGTGTATGCTTCTTTGTGTGATTTTCTCTGTATAGCTTTGCTTCTACCATTTGTCCTAGGGTTCTGACTGTCTGGTTTTGTTTTGTTTAGTATAGTTTTTGGTGCTTGTTATCATGCTGGATTTGTTTTTTGGTTTGGTTACTCTCTTCTTTCTCTATTTTTTATTACTTTTTAAAAATTTTTAAATAATTATTTTATTTTTCACTTTAATAACTTTATTTAATTTATTTCTTCTTCTTCTTTCTTTGTTTCTTTTTTTCCTCCCTTTTCTTCTGAGCCGTGTGGCAGACAGGGTGTTGGTGCTCCAGCCAGGTGTCAGGCCTGAGCCTCTGAGGTGGGACAGTGGAGTTCAGGATATTGGTCCACCAGAGACCTCCCAGCCCCACGTAATATCAAACGGCAAAAGCTCTCCCAGATTTCTCCATCAACGGTACGACCCAGCTCCACTCAACGACCAGCAACCTACAGTGCTGCACACCCTATGCCAAACAATTAGCAAGACAGGAACACTACCCCACCCATTAGCAGAGTGGCTGCCTAAAATCATAATAAGTCCACAGACACCCCAAAACACACCACCAGACACGGCCCTGCCCACCAGAAAGACAAGATCCAGCCTCATTAAGCAGAACACAGGCACCAGTCCCCTCCACCAGGAAGCCTACAAAACCAACTGAACTGACCTTACCCACTGGGGACAGACACCAAAAACAACAGGAACTACGAACCTGCAGCCTGCGAAAAGGAGACCCCAAATACAGTAAGTTAAGCAAAATCAGAAGACAGAGAAATACACAGCAGGTGAAGGAGCAAGGTAAAAATCCGACTGACCAAACAAATGTAGAGGAAATAGGCAGTCTACTGGAAAAGGAATTCAGAGTAATGATAGTAAAGATGATCCAAAATCTTGGAAATAGAATGCAGAAAATATAAGAAACATTCAACAGGGACCTAGAAGAACTAAAGAGCAAACAAACAATGATGAACAACACAATAAATGAAATTAAAAATTCTCTAGAAGGAATCAATAGCAAAATAACTGAGACAGAAGAATGGATAAGTGACCTGGAAGATAAAACAGTGGAAATAACTACTGTAGAGCAGAATAGAGAAAAAAGAATGAAACGAATTGAGGGCAGTCTCAGAGACCTCTGGGACAACATTAAATGCACCAACATTCGAATTATGGGGCGCCCAGAAGAAGAAGAGAAAAAAAGGATCTGAGAAAATATTTGAAGAGATTATAGTTGGAAACTTCCCTAATATGGGAAAGGAAATAGTCAATCAAGTCCAGGAAGCACAGAGAGTCCCATACAGGATAAATCCAAGGAGAAACATGCCAAGACATATATTAATCAAACTATCAAAAATTAAATACAGAGAAAAAAATATTAAAAAGCAGAAAGGGAAAAGCAACAAATAACATACAAGGCAATCCCCATAAGGTTAACAGCTGATCTTTCAGCAGAAACTCGGCAAGCCAGAAGGGAGTGGCAGGACATATTTAAAGTGATGAGGGAGAAAAACCTACAACCAAGATTACTCTACCCAGCAAGGATCTCATTCAGACTCGATGGAGAAATTAAAACCTTTATAGACAAGCAAAAGCTAAGAGAATTCAGCACCACCAAACCAGCTTTACAACAAATACTAAAGGAACTTCTCTAGGCAGAAAACACAAGAGAAGGAAAAGACCTACAATAACTAACCCAAAACAATTAAGAAAATGGTAATAGGAACGTACATATCGATAACTACCTTACATGTAAATGGATTAAATGCTCCAACCAAAAGACATAGACTGGCTGAATGGATACAAAAAAAAGACCCGTATATATGCTGTCTACAAGAGACCCAGTTCAGACCTAGGACACATACAGACTGAAAGTGAGGAGATGGAAAAAGATATTCCATGTAAATGGGAATCAGAAGAAAGCTGCGTTAGCAATTCTCATATCAGACAAAATCGACTTTAAAATAAAGACTATTACAAGAGAAAAAGAAGAACACTACATGATGATTAAGGTCTCAATCCAAGAAGAAGAGATAACAATTGTAAATATTTATGCCCCAACATAGGAGCACCTCAGTACATAAGGCAAATACTAACAGACATAAAATGGGAAATCAACAGTAACACAATCATAGTAGGGGACTTTAACACCCCACTTTCACCAATGGACAGATCATCCAAAATGAAAATAAATAAGGAAACACAAACTTTAAATGATACATTAAACAAGATGGACTTCATTGGTATTTATAGGACAGTCCATCCAAAAACAACAGAATACACTTTCTTCTCAGGTGCTCATGGAACATTCTCCAGGATAGATCATATCTTGCATCACATATCAAGCCTTGGTAAATTTAAGAAAATTGAAATCATATCAAGTATCTTTTCTGACCACAACGCTATGAGACTAGATATCAATTACAGGAAAAAAACTGTAAAATATACAAACACATGGAGGCTAAGCAATACACTACTAAATAACCAAGACAGCACTGAAGAAATCACACAGGAAATCAAAAAATACCTGGAAACAAATGACACGGAAAACACGACGACACAAAACCTATGGGTTGCAGCAAAAGCAGTTCTAAGAGGGAAGTTTATAGCAATACAGTCCTACCCCAGGAAACAAGAAAATTCTCAAATAAACAACCTAACCTTACACCTAAAGTGTTCATACAAAGAAGAACAAAAAACCCTGAAAGTTAGCAGAAGGAAAGAAATCATAAAGATCAGGTCAGAAATAAAAAGAAATGAAGGAAACAATAGCAAAGATCAATAAAACTAAAACCTGGTTCTTTGAGAAGATAAACAAAATTCATACACCATTAGCCAGACTCATCAAGAAAAACAGGGAAAACACTCAAATCAATAGAAATAGAAATGAAAAAGGAGAAGTAACAACTGACAGTGCAGAAATACAAAGGATCATGAGAGATTACTACAAGCAACTATATGCCAATAGAATGGACAAACTCGAAGAAATAGACAAATTCTTAGAAAAGCACAGCCTTCCAAGACTGAACCAGGAAGAAACAGAAAATATAGTCAGACCAATCATAAGCACTGAAATTGAAACTGTGATTAAAACTCTTCCAAGAAACAGAAGCCCAGGACCAGATGGCTTTACAGGCTAATTCTATCAAACATTTAGAGAAGAGCTAACATCTGTCCTTCTCAAATTCTTCCAAAATATAGCAAAAGGAGGAACACTCCGAAGCTCATTCTATAAGGCCACCATCACCCTGATACCAAAACCAGATGAAGATGCCACAAAAAAAGAAAACTACAGGCCAATATCACTGATGAACATAGATGCAAAAATCCTCAACAAAATATTAACAAACAGAATCCTACAGCATATTAAAAAGATCATACACCATGATCAAGTGGGGTTTATCCCAGAAATGCAAAGATTCTTCAATATATGCCAGTCAATCAGTGTGGCACACCATATTAACAAACTGAAGGAGAAAAAACATAGACGATCATCACAAAAGATGCAGAAAAAGCTTTTGACAAAAGTCAACACCCATTTATGATAAAAACCCTCCGGAAATTAGGCATAGAGGAAACTTACCTCAACATAATAAAGGCCATATATGACAGATCCACAGCCAACATAGTCCTCAATGGTGAAAAACTGAAACCATTTCCACGAAGATCAGGAACAAGACAAGGTTGCCCACTCTCACCACTATTATTCAACATAGTTTTGGAATTTTTAGCCACAGCAATCAGAGAAGAAAAAGAAATAAAATGAATCCAAGTCAGAAAAGAAGAAGTAAAACTGTCTCTGTTTGCAAATGACATGATATTATACATAGAGAATCCTAAAGATGCTACCAGAAAACTACTAGAGCTAATCAATGCATTTGGTAAAGTAGCAGGATACAAAATTAATGCATAGAAATCTCTTGCAATCCTATACACTAATGATGAAAAATCCAAAAGAGAAATTAAGGAAACACTCCCATTTACCACTGCAACAAAAAGAATAAAATACCTAGGAATAAACCCACCTATAAGGAGACAAAGGACCTGTATGCAGAAAACTATAAGACACTGATGAAAGAAATTAAAGACACTACAAACAGATGGAGAGATATACCATGTTCTTGGATTGGAAGAATCAACATTTTGAAAATGACTGTACTACCCAAAGCAATCTACAGATTCAATGCAATCCCTATTGAACTACCAACCAATGGCATTTTTCACAGAGCTAGAACAAAAAATTTCACAGTTTGTATGGAAACACAAAAGACCCCGAATAGCCAAAGCAATCTTGAGAAAGAGAAATGGAGCTGGAGGAATCAGGCTCCCAGTCTTCAGACTATACTACACAGCTACAGTAATCAAGACAGTATGGTACTGGCACAAAAACAGAAATATAGATCAATGGAACAGGATAGAAAGCCCAAACATAAACCCACGCACCTATGGTTACCTTATTTTTGATAAAGGAGGCAAGAATATACAATGGAGAAAAGACAGCCTCTTCAATAAGTGGTGCTGGGAAAACTGGAAAGCTACATGTAAAAGAATGAAATTAGAACACTCCCTAACACCATACACAAAAGTACACTCAAAATGGATTAATGACCTAAATGTAAGGCCAGACACTATAAAACTCTTAAGGAAAACACAGGCAGAACACTCTATGACATAAATCACAGCAAGATCCTTTTTGACCCACCTCCTAGAGAAATGGAAATAAAAACAAAAATAAACAAATGGGATCTAATGAAACTTAAAAGCTTTTGCACAGCAAAGGAAATCATAAACAAGACGAAAAGACAATGCTCAGATTGGGAGAAAATATTTGCAAATGAAGCAACTGACAAAGGATTAATCTCCAAAATATACAAGCAGCTCATGCAGCTCAATATCAAAAAAACAAAAAACCCAATCCAAAAACGGGTAGAAGATGTAAATAGACATTTCTCCAAAGAAGATATACAGATTGCCAACAAACACAAGGAAGGGTGCTCAACATCACTAATCATTAGAGACATGCAAATCAAAACTACAATGAGGAATCACTTCACACCTGTCAGAATGGCCATCATCATAATATATACAAACAATAAATGCTTGAGAGGGTGTGGAGAAAAGGGAACCCTCTTGCACTGTTGGGAATGGAAATTGATGCAGACACCATGGAGAACAGTATGGAGGTTCCTTAAAAAACTAAAAATAGAACCACCATATGATCCACAATCCCACTACTGGGCATATACCCTGCGGAAACCATAATTCAAAAAGAGTCATGTACCACAATGTTCATTGCAGCTCTATTGACAATAGCCAGGACATGGAAGCAACCTAAGCGTCCATCAACAGATTAATGGATAAAGAAGATGTGGCACATACATACAATGGAATATTAGTCAGCCATGAAAAGAAACAAAATTGAGTTATTTGAAGTGGGGTGGATGGACCTAGAGACTGTCATACGGAGTGAAGTAAGTTAGAAAGAGAAAAACAAATACCATATGCTAACATATGTATATGGAATGTAAAAAAAAAATGGTTCTGAAGAACCAAGGGGTAGGACAGGAATAAAGACGCAGACGTACAGAATGGACTTGAGGACACGGGGAGGGGGAAGGGAAAGCTGTGACGAAGTGAGAGAGTGGCATGGACATATATACACCCAAATGTAAAATAGATAGCGAGTGGGAAGCAGCCGCATAGCGCAGGGAGATCAGCTCGGTGCTTTGTGACCACCTAGAGGGGTGGGATAGGGAGGGTGGGAGGGAGGGAGACGCAAGAGGGAAGAGATATGGGAACATATGTATATGTATAACTGATTCACTTTGTTATACAGCAGAAACTAACACACCATTGTAAAGCCATTTTACTCCAATAAAGATGTTTAAAAAAATAAATAAAATGAAGTTTCTATTCTATCTCTTAATATGTTCATGTTTGCTAAGTTTTAAGATTCAGATTACATGGAAGAAAATTTATACCTTTACAACTATGCCAGTCTAATAACAGTAGTTTTCTCATTAACTATTTTTACTTGCTTTCCAATTTTTCTTTGAGCAACGAATAAGAAGAAAACAGTACTTCCAGAAGAAAGCAGTACTTCAGTTAAAATAGAAAAACATTATAAAATATTTTGTCCGCTTAAAACATACGTTTGTCCACAAAATCATTTTTTTCTTACATATTGTTATAAAATAGCTTTTTCAGCTTTCTCATTGTAGCTTGATTTGTAAGAGATTTCAACAATGTCAGCCAAGAACTTTTTCACTTTTTACAAGCTGCTATACTTGTTTTGTACAGCGAATACACACAAGTGGATATAATCTATAATCAGCCTACATATTCTTTGGCAATAAATGCAATACTCAGGGACGTGTTATAAACTCTAGTATCTTCCTGTTACATAAGTGGCCCAGAAGAGATAGAAAAGCTTCCCAAAGAGTTTAGCTTACTTCCAGAGAGAAATCTGGCTCACCCACTCACAGATAAGAAATATATAGACACTTTGAATAAGCTTCATGATTGCAATATGTGAGAATATTCATTCCTTTTACTTTCCCCTTGAGAAAGTTAGATTTAATTGAACATTTATTTTAGGATGGAGAAAAAAAAGAAAACCGCTGATTCCTGAACCTGAAAACAAATCAAGGACAATTTTTTCCCCTGAAATTTATCTGCATCTCTGCCTCTTTATGGCCTCTATCTATGAAAGCAGAGCTGCAATAAGTTCATGTATTCATTAAATAAACATTGGTGTAGGACTTACTAGGTATATATGACAGTAACCAAGATAGACATTGTCCTTTCTCTTCATGACACTGACATTTTCATGGGGAGATAGACAAAGAAAACGATCAACAAGCAAAATCATTGCAAATTTTGATAAGTACAACAAAAGAAATTGCTTGACAGGATAAGATCTCCAGATAGAGCAATGAAGAAAGGTCGCTTCGGGGAGAGGCTATTTTAGCTGAGATAGGAGGAAACAAGCGGGATAAAGAGTGATTCAGGCAGGGAGAACAATGGCCTTGAAACAGGAAAGAACTTGAGGATGGCCAAGGGGTGTGGGTATAATGTTTCTGGCTCCATGGGAAACAGGGTTAGGCAGAGAAGCAGAGGCTGGATTCCAGAAGCTCCGAGTTTAATGTGTTTGGATTTATTCTAAGTGTGAGGGCAAGTCATTGAAGATTTTAAGCTAGATAAACATAATCTTATTATTCTGCCTACTTTGTGGAAGATGCATTAGGAGAGGCCAAGGATAATAGAGAGAGAAGTTTAAAAACAGAAACTTTTTTTAAGAGACCCGGCAACCAGGGATAACTGTCGGAGCCAGGATGGAGGTAGAAAAAAACTTTGTGATATATGTTGGAAGGGAGAATTGATGGAAGTTGTTGATGGCTTTGAAGTGGGAGGAGAGGTAAAGGGAGAAAGCAAAGAGGACTCCTCTGTTTCTGGCTTGAATGAGTGGATCTTGGTGCCTTTTACTAAAAAGGCCATATTTCAGGGCTTCCCTGGTGGCGCAGTGGTTGAGAGTCCGCCTGCCGATGCAGAGGACATGGGTTCGTGCCCCGGTCTGGGAGGATCCCTCATGCTGCGGGGCGGCTGGGCCCGTGAGCCATGGCCGCTGAGCCTGTGCGTCCAGAGCCTGTGCTCCGCAACGGGAGAGGCCACGGCAGTGAGAAGCCCGCGTACCGCAAAAAAATAATAATTAAAAAATAAATAAAAAGGCCGTATTTCATATCTGTAAAAGGAATACAACAGTTTTTCTTACTTGTTAGTGTTTCAAATGATGTTAAGCATACAATGTGAGACTTTTACCTTTTATCTCACGCTTAGCAGTTTTTTTATTGGCTCATAAGTATAGATTTCTACAGTTACGCAATACATTACATGGATAATGTTGATATCAGTTGTTGTTTTTAAAAATGAAAGACTCCTACTCTTAGAAGCAATTTCTTATGTACATCCAGTGGATGTGACACTAACGTTTATCATCGAAAAATAAGCACAGGAGTTGATGTAAAGCTTTCTTTCAAGTATCCATTGTGTGGTCCATAATTCACTCTGAAGAGTTGGTACTATGATAGCAAGAGGTTCTCTCAAATATATTTATAACAATATAACCCTAGATTTCTATTTTATACAGGTCAGTGGAGAATCATCACTGCTGAATCAATGTATCTAACTTCTTGAATGTCTGAATTTAAAAAGAATACATTCCTGCTAAGATTCCTATCAACTCTTGCTGATTATGTTTCATAAAAGCAAATTCTTGTACAGTGGACTTTTAAAAAGACCAATTTTCTGCTTCTCCTGACTATATGAGACATTCAGGAATTAATGAAAAAAACAATGCCTGTCTGGTTTGTAAGCATCACAGTCATATTTCTGCATAAATTCTCATAGGTCAACTCAAGAAACAGTTCAGAGTCAAAATCTCATCTAGTCACCTAGATTGAAAACTAATTTCTCTAAAGTATATCCCATATTAAAGCTCTTTCATGCAAATAAATAGCAAATGCCTTATCCTCTCTTCCTTTATTAGTTGGGCATGTCATGAATTTGAATAGAACATTTTGTTCTGTACTCTAATTACATGCGTTATCAGGAAAAATCTATTCCTTGCATACATATCATTAGAAGCAGCTCTGCGAGTGTGGTTCTGTCATAGGGCTCGTCACGGCAGTTCATCGTAATATAGACAGTTTAATCTTTTTGTTTCATACAAGATTAAAAGTCACTTGATCTCCATTTCTTTATAGCTTGGACAGTGAATCCAATTGGACTCAATGTGTATCTAACTACCATCTCTATCGTGAAGATGGACTCCATTTTCCCAGATATACTAGGTAATTATCTGCCATTATGGGGAAAATAGTTCATTGATGAGAAAACCCAGGAGAACTGATTTTCTAAAAAATAATGTTTACTCACAACTAAGTGGCTGAACAAGAGGAATCAACGATATCCTTTCCCTTCAGATGAACAGACAAACCAGAATTGTCACCACCTCTTTGGCAGTTTGAGGACGTGGTGGTTCTGTTTGGTCATTTGGTTTATTGGCTGTTGAAACCTAATACCTTTGAAAAGAAATGACTTTTCAAAGCCCTTTATTGGATCTCAGGATCTGTCAGTAAAAAGAAAGAAAAAATAAATAGATGGAATTTGGACGCAAAGAAAAATGACCTTCATTCAAAAACTACTTATTAAAATGATAGTACAATGCACTTCGTCTATGAGGTGTCGAGTCACAAATAAGAAATATGGGAAACTGTAGAACTGTTGAAATTTAAGTTATGTGGCACCTTTCCATCAGAAATGCAACAGCAATTTAGAGCTCAGCTCTCCTGGCAAGTCTATGTTTCAGTAAACAAACAAAAGGACTTTCTTGAATGCAATGCCAGCCACAGGAAAAGATCCACATGGATTGGAAAGAATGTTGGGAAATTGCTGTGGTTTATTCCTCTTGTTCAATATATTTACATATTTTATCCATACTTCTATTTATACTGAGGATCAAATTAATATGAATGAGAGTCAGCACATCCCGTTGGAATATTCTGAAACACCACCTGTTAGAATAACTGGAAAATGGAGCCTCGGAAAGAAGAAGCAGTTTTCAACTCTTTATAATCCTGCAAACATTCTAGTTTAATTTCTGAACCACATCATGTGTGTTATCTCACAACTGAGATGATTTTCCAACAAGTGCCTAGAACTGTACAAATGAGAACATGTTCTGCTACTCAATAAAAATGAATGGGTTTGAATAGAAAGGAGAGTTTTGAAGAGTGGTCTTGAATCCTTGGGAGATGGTTTTGGTGCTTTGAAAGGAGCAGCAGATAGCTTCCCTGTTGTCTGTTAGGGGCGTCCCCCTCACCTTTTCTCCCCTGAGATGAGAGTGGGCATCGTCGCTTCCTCATTCCCATCATCATTGCAACAGTCACTTAGGAAAACCTGAGATGCTGGGAAGCTTTTCTTGGAGACCCGGGCATTTTTACCCAAAGGCTTAGAGGCAGATAACGAGGCTATAGGGTCAGGCTATGAAAAAGTTGGTCATCCCGTTCTCCTTGCCCAGGTAAACCTGAAGAATTGATGGTAGGAGGCAATCACACTGGCCGTTTGTCAGTACAGAGGATCAAATTCAGCTGCTGGCTGTCGTTGCTCGCCTTGGGGGTGATATTTTAGGATTTTCTTTTGCTTCCTATCTTGTTACCTATGCTTGTAGGATGTATGGCTAAGCAGTCAAACCTAGAGGGTTTCTAAAAGATTCTTAGGGTTGTTCACTTTCTGTTTTTTGCAGCTTTTCTCTGCTCTAACCAAGGTGAGGCTGTATATTGAATTCATTCTAATACAGGCACTTTGGGAAGGGTCTGTGAGTTGTGTCAGGCTATTATTGTTATATGCACTATTCTTAAAGCCCAACTTGTTGGAAGGCTTTTTTTTTTGAATTCCAAAGACTTGCCCTGGGAAGAAATGTGTTATAATTAATCAATAGCCACTTTCACCTCTTCTCTCCTACTCTGACGCTAGTCAGCAATTGCAACAGGGCAATTACGAAAACTAAAATGCTCTGTCATATCTATTCCTCAAATTGAAGGATAAAGTAAATGAGTTGTGATGGAATAATTATCAGACAGTAGGAGTACTTTTCAGGAAAGAATGTTTCTTAACCTTTTCTAAATAGTAAGTATCTTCTCAATGTTAGAGGAGAGGTGTAATTTATTTTTTAAAGTGTGAAAATATTCTGAGGATGTTAAGAAGTCAAACACACAAATAGAGGGAATATGAGAAGAGATAAAGATTCCATTTGAATTGGAAATGGGGGGAAACACCACTCAACAACACCAGCATACATCTTACTTGCCTGGGTCACTTAGCCACCTCTAGCTTCATCAGAGTCTGAGGAAGTAAGTTGACTTTAGCTGGGAACACAGTATTGTTGCCTGCACAAAATCAGCGTGTTGTTAGTAAGGACAAAGGGAAGAATAGATGTTGAACAGGCAGTGAACAATGTCTGCTATACTATAAAAATGCTGCTCATATCATTCAAGTGGTTCAATCTGGAAGTAAACCAGGTGGTTTATGCTCATAGACACAACTTCGTGATTCTTTACTCTTCCTTCTTTATTTTAAGCACAACCAAAGAGAGAGTGGGTATTTCATATATATTTTACATGGTTGCCTTCATCTGTTCCATGACCTGTTTCCCTTAATGAAACTGATGCACATGTTGTTTAGCAGGAAAGGCTTTCCCAGCACATTGTATTGGAGGATGGCACTGTCAGCCCACTACCTGGTGGGGTTGTGTTGAGATTTCTGTCTTCTGAAGATGGAAGTGAATTGTCAGTAACCCATCCAGACTCTAATTTCTCTGGGCTTTTTGGTCATTTCTAGACCTCTTAGAGGGCATAACACATGTCTAAAATAGAAAACGACAAAGTTAACTGAACTAGGCTTGTCCTCATCAGATATATTATCCACTAAGAGACCAGAGTGACATTTGAAAATGTCCCCTCGATCATGTCATTACCAAATGTTATGATAGTTTTTTGTATCCCTTCCCCTCTGATAGGAAATAATACTCTAACCCCTTGGCATGACATTTAATGGCCTCTGTAATTTGACCTCCTCCTACTTCACCACCAAGTGATCCTCAGCCTCCCCTTTGGCCTCAAGTAACATGAAATTGCCTGCCCTTCCTCATATCTATCAGGCTGTTTCCCACTGTTCTGCCTTTGTACTTGCTATGACTTCTTTCAGGAGTACCCCTCCCCCCACTTCCTCACCTCCCTACCTCTTACTCAATCTTTAAGTCACGGGTTCTCAGTTCAGTGATCTCCCCCGTTCCCAGCCAGGGGACTTAGGGAATATCTGGAGACATTTATGGTCATCCCAGCTGAGAAGAGGGTGCTACTGCATCGAGTAGGTAGAGGCCAGGGATGTTGCTAAACAACCTGTAATTCTCAGAACAGCCCCCTACAACAAAGAATTATCTAGCCCAAAATGTCAATCCTGCCAAGGGTTGAGACATGCTTCTTTATGTGTTCACCCCTCCAGAAGAAAACTGTTTCTGAACTTTCTGTTACTGTCTCAGGTACCTCCCTTAACGTTGCCATAAAACTACTAAGACTTCTTAAGAACCTTGTACTTTGGTGATTAAGAACTTAGAGTCAGAACCTTTGATTTTGAGTTCAGTTTTACCACTGTGTCCACTGGCAAGTTATTGAGCCTCCATTTCTTTATCTGCAAAATTTGGTATCTAATTCTTGCGGTTGTGGTGAGATTGAATGAGATAATGCATGTGAGGTGCTCAGTACAGTGTTGGCAGCTCAGTATAGAGTAGCTGCTACTGCTGCTGTTGTTGTTACTGTGCTTATCCTTATCTATCACTCTACTTCTAGGATCAGAGATGGATTTACCAAGAAACCAGGGAAGTTTAAACTTCCGGGCCCCTCATTTTGCTTGGGGCCCTTCCAATGCCCTGTACCTTATTCTGTATTCAAGATTTTACATTATTGCCTCGAAGACACCTCCCCCCCTGCCCCTGCTTCCTCTGCCTATTGTATAAGCTCCAGGCCCTACAGAATTTAGACTTGCCTCTGGTCAGGGTCTACTATAAAGCCTTGATATTGGGACACAGTAAATATTCATCCATGGCCATGATCATCAGCAAGTTGCCAACCATCCTGGAGAGAAATGTGCTTATCCATTGTTGTGTGGTTTTTAAAAAACACTTCAGGCTTAAACTCCCGTTGCTGCCCCTCTTTCTTATTGTTGGGGTCCTCTGGAAGGCATTGCAGCCTGTCATTCAGGAGCAATGGTATCCCTCTCCTTTTGTTTTCTCTTTCCAGTTGAGGATTCACCATTGTCACAAGGACAATGAGGAAAGAAAGTATGTGCTATCACTGATTATTTACTGAAGAGAATTCTGATGTAACTGCCAAGAGCAAAGCCCTGTTTCCATGGGGACTATCTGGGTCTGGGAAACGTCTGTTAGCACAAAATTCAACTTATTACAGTATTTGCTATGCAGTTTTCTGACTTGCATAGCCTCTCCACCTCAGCTGGCTCCAACATCCTGCCTACATTTTCAGAGATAAATACTTGTGTATGTGTCTGTGAGTGGCTTCCAGCCTTCCAGTGTCAAGGTTGACATGACAGGAAGGAGAGAGCTGGACAGGTCAATAAGGAAAAAAAACCCATGATGTTTGAATAATTCCCAAGTCTGAGCTGGCGTTGAAAACTACATGAGGCATTGGAATTCTGTCCACAGAGAAGTCCAGTGACAGACACCTAATAAAAATGGAAAGATAATAATAGAAAAAGGATTGCAAGAAAATTAAGCTCTTAAAGTAGGAAGACTCAAATAAGAATGAGAAATAATAATGCAAATATCAAACTTTTCTCACTGTATGGCTGATTGATCAAGGAGGATAGCTTATAGCTTTTCTTCCTTTAAATTTGTTATCTAATCATTATCTTATAGCATCCATCCTTCAGAGTAGAAATCACACAGGTCTTCATTGAGAAACCATGGGCAGAAACTTCTCCTTGAGTGATTTCCATCAGCAACTGTATTTTTCATCAGTCCTTATTCTGATTAGGATGAAAGCTGGGGAGGGAACAGCCACATTTAATCCTTTTGATCTAAGAAAAAGTAGAAGATGAAGCAAAAAAGAAATGTTTCACCATGGGAGAAGCTCTCATCTGCTTGCCTGTGATCCTCAATTTCCTTATCTGTAAAATGAGGTTAATATTCACCCATTAGATTTTTGCAGAGTGTAAATGAGGCGAGGCATGGGAGAGATCTGTATCATGGTGCTTTCTGCTCAGAGACTATTTTCCACGGACCCATTGCTTTATTTAATCATAAGGACATGCCAGTGGCTTCCACATTGATGGCTCCAGCCCAGACCCCTTTACTAAGTTCTAGGTTCACATGTTCTGTGCTCCGAGAACATCTCCATTTGGCCTTCTCCAAGGCCCCTTAAATGCACACAAACATATTGAAATTGTCATCTTTTCCCCAACATCTGGTCGTTTTCTAATATTCTCCAGCTAATGAATTTGGCATCACCATTTATGTGAACAAGCCAGAAACCTAAGTTTCCCTTTTCCAATCTTTAGTGACACCATTCTCCTCAGTACAAAGTAAAGCATTCTGAATGTAGTCCCAGGTTGCCTTATGTCTGTGAAGACAGGGATATAAAAGAAAAACAGAGATTATTTTTTATAGAATACAGGTTCTTTAATAAAGTACTCTGTGTCTGAACCAGTTTAGCACCTGGAGTTAAATAAATACTATTCCCTGATCTGCTAACCTGCGGGGATAGAACCAGTACATAGGCAAAGAGAGCAATGAAAAGGAGATTCTGGATGTGAATTAGACATGATTTTGTTTCTTTTAGATTCCCTAAAAAGGCAAAGGAAAATCAATAGACTTTAGAAGAAGAAAATAGGAAGAAAGAAAGTAGAGTTGAAATGTTTTTTTCTTGCCTCCAAACACACATTACATTTATCAAAGGAAATAATATGATTCTTAAAAATGTTTGTTATTGCCTTTTAATCTCTATTCAGTAACATCACTCAAATAGCACTACGCAGCCTGTAGGAGAATATGAAACTAGCTTGAGAGAATGTTTAATTGTTTACAACTTGATTTTATTTCTCATATGAATACATTTCAATATTCACAATTGCTACTGATTTCTGATTTAGGATTTCTGTTGGAATTACAATGCATTAACTTTTTTTTAAAAAGTGCTGTATAGGATCACATAATTTAAGGCCCAGTGGGATATTTGGGATTGTCTAGTTCATAACTTTCATATTCAAAAGAAACTGGGATACAGTGGGGTTAAGACTTGTCCAGAGTTTTCTATAGCATGTCAGAACTGAATCTAGAACCTAGACTTTGTGAATCTCTACCTAGTTCCTTCCCTCTGGTATTGTTGGTCTTTACCTATTGTATTTTAAACTTTTTTTTTTTAACAAAAGAGTTCTCTCAATAAATGTTCACTGAGAAATTTGTTTTGTTAAATTCTTTTTACATGCTTCAGGACACTCTTATCGCAATAAAAATAAAAGGAAATTGATACAAAACCAAGGAAAATAAATGTTGTATCTTGACCATTTCATTTCCATGTTATTCTCTCTCCATTTTCTCTGAATGCCCTCTGCATCTACCATTCTGAATCTTCCTTTGACCTTCATTGCAAGAAAATTAAGCTCTTAAAGTAGGAAGACTCAAATAAGACCTTGATTATTTTACCAATTGCTGCAAGCTTATCGTTAATGGCCTTTTGACTTCATTACCAAAATAATCTAAACCTATTATTGAAACATTTATATCCTCACTTGTCTATGTTTAAACATTAAACTTTCACTGAAAGTTGAATCCAATAAAATAACTGTATTTTAAAACTCTTGGTAACTGGCTTCCTAACCATCTTTTTAAAGAATTTGGATTAATTATTAAAATAACAGATTATTTGCCTTGATATTAACTGCTTGGTTTTTAAAGCCAGTTTGTATGGGTAGACAGCCTGCTGTTCTCTGCATATTAAAATTCAGAGTACACAAAGTAGATCTCAGCTTTGTTTAGCTTATATGCTGATCTCACATAATATTACAGTGCACTTGAATCCAGTGTACTCATGTGAAATCCACATGTGAGGTGTATTTCTCTACATGTATCACACAGCAACACAAAATCTCACAGATTAGTAATGCTGTCTCCATCAGGAAGTGCCATTTACCAGTGATAAATGTAATGAGGACAAATGCACATTTTTTTCAGGTTAAAAAGCATTTTTACCCACCCTGACCCCCACATATAAGCAAAACCAGACAATTAAATGCCAACGCAGGCTTGGGAATACGAGTACAATTTCATACTGGTGTTTCTGACTTGACTGAAGTTTCCCGAAGTGTCCTGGGAATTAGAGGTTTCCATTTGCAAAGAACCCTTGGCCCCTGGACACTATGGTTGGTTCAGAAGTAAACATTTGTCCTAATCAGAGCATCTGAGGATCAATGCTTTTATCAGAACTATTGGGAAGGGAGATTCTTGCTTTGATAAAAATATAGTTTTCCTTTAATACGCAAACATACAGTTTGCATTTCTCTTAGTTTACAATTGTACAAGTCTCACAAAGAACTTTAAATGAAATAGCCCATTCTGTGATTGATCAGACACGGAACTGTTAATATATTAAGCTGATTAAGATGTCTTTCAGTGCTAACAGTCATCAAGTCTAGCTCTCTCTCCTTATTTTTGTTTCTTTAGGGAAATCACGTCTGTAATTGCTTTGGCCTTTATATTGCAAATATACAGTAGATGATCTTAAATACAGTCACTGATGAACTCAATTGTTTCCTAAAATTCCTCTCCCCTTTTGTGGTATGAAAGAACAACGAGGCTGGTGTTTGCCTCTGTGGTTTATTTCTTGACTCCCTCGTTCCTAAATTTCTTTTGTCCAAGGTCTCTCAACCAATACAGTCAAAACCCAGGGCAGAAAAGAAATTATGTCTGGTAGAAAGTTAGGTAAAATTATGACCCTCGCCGTTGGCATTTTAGAGATTCAGACAGTCCTGTGTTCCAAGTGACTTCACACTCATGGCTGAATGGCAATGAGAAAACTGTACTTGTATTTCAATATTTATGACATCATTGAGTCACTTTTTTGCGTTTATTTTTTTCTGCCTTATATCCACTCTGATATGCCAACACCTGAGATTCTAAGAGGACTCACTCTTCCCTACTTTTCTTATTTTTTTTTCTATTTTTAAAATTAAAGTATAGTTGGTGTACAATGTTGTATAAGTTACAGGTGGACAACATAGTGATTCGTGATTTTTAAAGGTTATACTCCATTTATAGTTATTCTAAAATATTGTCCATATTCCCTGTGTTGTACAGTATATCCTTGTAGCTTATTTATTTTATACATAATAATTTGCATCTCTTAATCCCCTACCCCATGTTGCCCCTTCCCCACCTCCCCACTGGTAACCCCTAGTTTGTTCTCTATATCTGTGAGTCTGTTTCTGTTTTGTTATATTCACTAGTTGGTTGTATTTTTTAGACTCCACATGTAAGTGATATACAGTATTTGTCTTTCTCTGTCTGACTTATTTCCCTTAGGATAACACCCTGCAAGTCCATCCATGTTGTTGCAAATGGCAAAATTTCATTCTTTTTTATGGCTTTTTATTCCATTTTTTTCCATTGCATATATATACAACCTCTTCTTTATCCATTCATCTGTTGATAGACACTTAGGTTGTTTCCATATCTTGGCAATTATAAATAATGCTGCTATGAACATTGGGGTGTATGTATCTTTTTGAGTTAGCATTTTTGGGTTTTTTGTATACATACCCAGGAGTAGAATTGCTGAGTCATATGGTAGTTCTATTTTTAGTTTTTTAGTTTTTAGAGAAACCTCCATTCAGTTTTCTACCATGGCTGCACCAATTTACATTCCCACCAACAGCATATGAGGGTTCCCTTTTCTCCACATCCTCGCCAACATTTGTTATTTGTGGTCTTTTTGATGATAGCCATTCTGACAGGAGTGAGGTGATATCTCATTGTGGTTTTAATTTACATTTTTCTGATGATTGGTAATGTGGAACATCTTTTCATGTGCCCATTGGCCACGTGCATTTCCTCTTTGGAAAAATATCTATTCAGGTTTTCTGCCGGTTTTTTAATCAGGTTGTTTGGTTGGTTTTGATGTTGAGTTGTATGAGCTGTTTATATATTTTGGGTCAGTTATATCATATGTAAGTATTTTCTCCCATTCAGTAGATTGTCTTTTCATTTTGTTGATGGTTTCCTTTGCTGTGCAAAGTTTTTAAGTCTAATTAGGCCCCATTTGTTTGGTTTTGCTTTTATTTCCTTTGCTTTAGGAGACAGATCAAAAAATTATTGCTGTGGGGATGTATGTATATGTCCAGCTGATCCACTTTGTTATACAGCAGATACTCCAATAAACATGTTAAAAAAATTATTGCTGTGATTTATGTCAGAGTGTTCTGTCTATGTTTTCCTCTAAGAGTTTTACAGTTTCCGGTCTTACATTTAGGTCTTTAATCCATTTTAAGTTTATTTTTGTATATGGTGTTAAAGAATGTTCTAACTTCATTCTCTTACGTATAGCTGTCCAGGTTTCCCAGCACCACTTATTGAAGACTATCTTTTCTCCATCATATATTCTTGCCTCCTTTCTCGTAGATTAATTGAAAATAAGTGCATGGGTTTATTTCTGGGCTCTCAATTCTGTTCCATTGATCTACGTTTCTGTTTTTGTGCCTGTACCATACTGTAGCTTTGTAGTATGGTCTGAAGTCAGTAACTGTGATTCCTCTAGTTGTGTTCTTCTTTCTCGTGATTGTTTTGGGTATTCGGGATCTTTGGTGTTTCCATACAAATTTTAAAATTATTTGTTCTAGTTCTCTGCCTTTGGTAATTTGATAGGGATTGCACTGAATCTGTAGATTGCCTTGGGTAATATGGTAATTTTAACAATATTCATTCTTCCAATCCAAAAACATGGTATATCTTTCCATATGTGTGTGTCATCCTCAATTTCTTTCATCAGTGTCTTATAGTTTTCCAGGTACAGGTCTTTTACCTCATTAGGTATGTTTATTCCTAGGTATTTTATTCTTTTTGATGCAATGGTAAATGAGATTGCTTCCTTAATTTCTCTTTCTGATATTTCATTGTTAGTATATAGAAATACAACAGATGTCTGTATATTTAGTTTATATCCTGCAACTTTACCAAATTTATTGATGAGCTCTAGTAGGTTTCTGGTAGTGTTTTTAGAATTTCTGTAGTATCCTGTCATCTGCAAAGAGTGACAGGTTTACCTTTTCCTTTCCAATTTGGATTCCTTTTATTTGTTTTTCTTCTCTGATTGCTGTCGCTAAGACTTTCAATACTATGTTGAATAAAAGTGGCAAGAGTGGACATCTGTATCTTGTTCCTGATCTTAGAGGAAATGATTTCAACTTTTCACCATTGAGTATGATGTTAGCTGTGGTTTTGTCATATATGGCCTTTATTATGTTGAGGTATGTTCCCTCTATGCCCACTTTCTGGAAAGTTTTTATCGTAAATGGATGTTGAATTTTGTCAAAAGTTTTTTTTTGCATCTATTGAGATGATCATATGTTTTTATTCTTAAATTTGTTGATATGGTGTATTGTATTGATTGATTTGTGGATATTGAAAAATCCTTGCATCCCTGGGATAAATCTCACTTGATCATGGTATATGATCCTTTTAATGTATTGTTGGATTTGGTTTGCTAATATTTTGTTTAGGATTTTTACATCTATGTTCGTTGGTGATATTGGCCTGTAATTTTCTTTTTTTGTGAAATCTCTCTTTGGTTTTGGTATCAGGGTGATGCTTGCTTCATCGAATGAGTTTGAAAGCATTCCTTCCTCTGCAATTTTTTGGAATAGTTTAAGAAAGATAGGTGTTAACTCTTCTCTAAATATTTGGTAGAATCCACTTGTGAAGCCCTCTGGTCCTGGACTTTTGTTTGTTGGGAGTTTTTAAACTACTGATTCAATTTCATTACTGGTAATTGGCTCATTCATATTTTCTATTTCTTCCTGGTTCAGTTTTGGGAGATTGTACATTTCTAGTAATTTGTCCATTTCTTCTGAGTTTTCATTTTATTGGCAGGTAGTTATCTGTAGTAGTCTCTTATGATCTTTTGTATTTCTGTGGTGTTGGTTATAATGTCTCTTTCTTCATTTTTTTTTTTTTTTTTTTTTTTGCGGTACGCGGGCCTCTCACTGTTGTGGCCTCTCCCGTTGCGGAGCACAGGTTCCGGACGTGCAGGCTCAGCGGCCACGGCTCACGGACCCAGCCGCTCCACGGCATGTGGGATCTTCCCAGACTGGGGCACGAACCTGTGTCCCCTGCATCGGCAGGCGGACTCTCAACCACTGCACCACCAGGGAAGCCCTCTTTCTTCATTTTGATTTTGATTTGGGCTCTATCTTTTTTTCTTGATGAGTCTGGCTAAATATTTATCAATTTTGTTTACCTTTTCAAAGAAGAAGCTCTTAGTTTCATTGATGTTTCTATTATTTATTTACTGTATTTCATTGATTTCTGCTTTGATCTTTATGATATCTCTCCTACTAATTTTGGATTTTGTTTGTTCACTTTCAGGTTCCTTTAGGTGTAGGATTAGTTTGTTTGTATTTTTTCTTATTTCCTGAGGTAGGCTCATATTGCTATAAACATTCCTCTTACAACTGCTTTTGCTACATACCATAGATTTTGGATCATTGTGTTTTCATTTGTCTCCAGGAATTTTAAAATTTCCTCTTTGATTTCTTCAGTGATCCATTGGTTGTTTAGCTTCCACATGTTTATATTTTTTGCAGTTTTTTTCTTGTCATTGATTTCTAGTCTCATAGCATTGTGGTTGGAAAAATTGTTTGATATGGTTTCAGTTTTCTTAAATTTTCTGAGACTTGTTTTGTCACCTAGCATGTGATCTATCCTGGGGAATGTTCCATGTGTACTTGAAAAGAATGTGTGTTCTGCTCCTTTTGGATGGGAAGCTCTATATATATCAATCAAGTCTACCTGGCCTAGTATTTCATTTAAGTCTACCTGGCCTAGTATTTCATTTAAGGCCAGTGTTTCCTTATTGATTCTCTATCTGGATGGTCTGTCCATTGATGTAAATGGAGTGTTAAAGTTCCCTGCTATTATTGTGTTACCGTCAATTTCTCCCTCTATGTCTGTCAATATTTGCTTTATATATTTAGATGTTCCTATGTTGGGTGCATATGTATTTACAATTATTTAATCTTCTTAGATTGATCCCTTGATCATTATGTAGTGTCCTTCTCTGTCTCTTATAACAATCTTTATTTTAAAGTCTATTTTGTCTGATATAAGTATTGCTACCTCAGCTTTCTTTTGATTTCCATTTGAGTGGAATACCCTTTTTCATTCCCTCACTTTCAGTCTGTGTGTGTCTTTAAAGCTGAAGTGAGTCTCTTGTAGGAAGCATATATACAGGTCTTGTTTTTGTATCTGTTCAGTCACAGTGTGTCTTTTGATTGGAGCATTTAGTCCATTTACATTTAAAGTAATTATTGATATATATATTCTAATCGCCATTTTGTTCATTGTTTTGCGGTTATTTTTGTAGGTCTTCTTTGTCCTTTCTTCTTCTTTTGTTCTTTTCTCTTGTTATTTGATGACTGTCTTTAGTGTTATATTTGGATTCCTTTTTCTATGTTGTGTGTGTATCTAGTATAGCTTTTTGGTTTTGGTTACCATGAGGTTTTTATATAACAATCTATATATATTCATGATTGTTTTAAGTTGCTGATCTCTTAATTTCAGATGCATCTTAACAATCCTGCATTTGTACTCTCCTCCTCTCACAATTACTGCTTTTGGTATCATATTTTGTATCTAATTGTTTTGTGTATCCCTTAACTGCTTACTGTGGATATAATTGACTTTACTACTTTTGTCTTCTAAACTTCCTACTAGCTTTGTGCATGAGATGATTTCCTCCCTTTACTGTATGTGTGCAGTTACCAATGAACTTTTTCCTTTTATAATTTTCATGTTTCTAGTTTTGGCCTTTTCTTTTTTGCTTAGAGAAGTTCCTTTAACATTTCTTGGAAAGTTTTTTTGGTGGTGCTGAACTCTTAATCTTAACTTTTTCTTGTGTAAACCTTGTGATCACTCCATCAAGTCTGAAGGAGAACTTTGCTGGGTAGAGTATTCTTGGTTGTAAGTTTTTCCCTTTCATTACCTAAAATATATTGTGCCACTCCCTTCTGACCCACAGAGTTTCAATGAAAAGTCACCTGATAGCATTATGGGAGTTCCCTTGTATGTCATTGGTTGCATTTCCCTTGATGCTTTTAATATTCTCTATTTGTAATTCTTTGTCATTTTCATTACTGTGTGTCTTGGTGTGTTCCTCTTTAGATTAATCCTGTATGGGACTCCCTGTGCTTTCTAGACTTGGATGTGTGTTTCCTTTCCCAAGTTAGGGAATTTTTCAGCTATTGTGTCTTCAGGTATGTTCTCAGCCTCTTTCTCTCTCTCTTATAGGAGTCCTTCCAGGACCCCTATAATGTGAATATTAGTGCACTTGATGTTGTCCCAGAGGTCTCTTAAACTGTCCTCATTTCTTTTTCTGTCAGCATCAGTGATTTCCACTACTGTGTCGTCCAGCATGCTGATCCCTTCCTCTGTATCATGTAGTCTGTTGACTACTTCTAGAGTATTTTTCATTTCAGTTATTGTATTCTTCATCTCTGTTTGGTTTTTCTTTATATTTTCTAGCTCTTTGTTAAAAAATTCTATCTTCTTGCTCTGTGTATCCATTCTTCTCCTAAGTTCTTTCATCATCTTTACTGTCACTACCCTGAACTCTTTCTCAGGTAAATTGCCTATCTCCACTTCATTTAGTTCTTATTCTGAGGTTTTATCTTGTTCCTTTGTTTGGAACATGGTCCAGGGTGTCTTGAAGGCTGTATTGGCCTGCTTGTGGGTAGGGTCAGAGCCCAGCTGGCCTCAGGGCAGATTCTGGCCTGCTGCTGGGCAGGCTGGATCTGCAAGCTATGGGATTGTGGTTTTCTTGCATCTGGTTTCTGCCCCCTGGTAGATGAAGTTCGTCTAGTGGCTAAAGTAGTCTTCCTGGAGAGCAGTGTTGGGGCCCAGGGTATTCTGGGGCTTGTGTCTACACACTGGTGGGTGGAGCTGTGTCCTGGGTCCTCTGGTGGTCAGAGCCATGTCTAGAGGTGGCTGTGGGCTCAGGAGGTCTTAAGGCAGCCTGTCTGCTAATGGGAAGGGCTGTGTCCCCACCCAATTGGTTCCTTGGCTTGACACATCCCAGCACTGGTGCCTACAGGCTGTTGGGCCAGGGAAGGGCTAGGGCCTAGAGCCAATAAGCTAGATGGAGGATTACACAATGGCACTTGCCAGCACCAGTGTCCATGTGGTAGCAGGAGCTCCCAAGAATGGCTACCGCCAGAGTCTGTGTCCCCAGGGTGAGCTGAAGTTGACTCCTGCCTCGCCAGGAGACTCTCCAAGATCAGCAGCTAGGTTTGACCCAGGTTCTTATCAAATTACTGCTTCTTCCCTGGGTCCCAGGCAGGGGGGGAGATTTTGTGTGTGGCATTTAAGAGTGGAGTCAATTTCCCTCAGCCCTCTGGGACTCCCAAAAGTAAGCCCCATTGGGCTCAAAACCAAATATTCTGGGGGCTTATCTTCCCGGTGCAGGACCCCCAGGCTGGGGAGCCTGACTTGGACCTCTGATCTCTCACTCCTTTGGGAGAACCTCTGCAACTTAATTATTCTCTAGTTTGTGGGTCATCCACCTGTGGGTATGGGACTTGACTATATCGTGAGTCAGCCTCTCCTACCCATCTGGTTGTGGTTCCTTTTTATGTCTTTTGTTGTAGAAGGTCTTTTCTGGTGGGATCTTGTCTTTTTCATTGATGGTTTTTCTGTAAATGGTTGTGATTTTGGTGTGCCCATGAGAGGAGGTGAGCCCAGGGTCTTTCTACTCTGCCATCTTGGCTGATCTCTTATTTCTTCATATTTTTGGCTGCTGTCACATGACCCAGGCTTGACAAACCACAGTATTGCACTCGAACCTACAAGAGGCTTTAAGATGTATATTCAAGAACTTTTATCAGAATGACTAAAATTATTAGAAAGGGAGGATCATCTTTCATCCATTGGACTTGAAGCTGAGCAGATGTCAGCCTGGAGTAGTTGGCTGCTAAAGCAAACAGTGTTGGCTTGCTCGTAGCCCTGAAGCTCTCACCATTTCCTTGTTCATAGACCCAGTGACTTCTGGCTGCAAGCCACTACGTCTTTCTCCCTCAGGGCTTTTTCTGGCCATTGCAGCCAGTCCACTCAGCTGGTGTGTTTATAGGATAGGCTTCAAGTGCCAGAGAGTTCATGTTCCCAGAGCAGCTTTCCACCAGTGACTGATGGGAGTTGGTAGATCAAAACCCCATCTCCGTCTCCCCTTGGTTGACAAATCTCTGAAGTGTGGACTTGAATTATCAGTGTCGAGCCATTATTTGTTATTTACCTTCATGTGGATATATACATGTGTGTATACACATATGTATACATATATGTGTTTGTATGAATACATGTATACATGAATGGATATACATAAAATATTCATATAAATCCATGTACAGTTCATAATTTTTATATTATTCATAATATTTTTATATTGTTTTATGTTGTTATATATCTCTGACTTAAGTGGGGGAGTATTTTTTTAGTACCTCCCTGGCTCAGTCCTAGAACATTCTTCTAATGTGTTCAATAAAATCACCCAATATTTATATAATTCCAGAGCTAATATTCAGCCAGTGTTTACCAGTACAGTCATATCATTTCTATAACAGCACTAATTTTATGGGTGTCCATTCTGATTGACCATTGTACATGCCATAATCTCTTACAGATGGAATTAACATCATGGTTGTCTGCTCACACCCACCATCAAAACTGTGTCCTTGTCTCCTTGTGGCCCAGAATCTAATCCCACCTTCTCAGAGAACATTCCTGCTTCCTCCAGCCAAGGCTCAGGATAATCAAAGTTGAGAGGAGGATGCTCGTTTCCTAGAAAGGAAAGGTAAAGAATGGAACCCTTGACTTCTTATCCTGAAGGCAGGATAAGTTTTTAGAGATATTTGCGTTTCCAAGATCTCTTATCTCTCCTCAATTCCAAACAGAGAGCCATGGTCTCTCTTTGCCTTTGGATTTTGGCAGAACTAAAACCAAAATCTTCTTGGAATCTCTGCTCCTATTATGTTGTGTAAATACCTGAATTCATTGACTTCATTTATGAAGGTCAAGGAACAAGGAGATGGACCTCAGAAAGGAATGGGTGCATAGCAGTGTGTCTCTTGACAGAGAAGTAGAAGGATGGTCAACTTCATGGATCAACAATTGGAATAGAGCTGGTCGATGTCAGCAGACCCTGCCCCTGTGTTCTATCAGATAAATCTCCCAGAACTCAAGTCACACACACTAGTTTCCCTCAGCTGGAGGAATAAAGGTTTGAGTACCTTAATCTGATTGAGAAAAATATATTTTTAATTTAAAATATCTGTTTTTCAAATAGTTAGGATATAAGTAAGTAGGGAAAATAGGAAATGGGTATTTCTTACCCACTTGAAAATTGGGATCAAAGAACCATACCTTCAATGGCCATATAGAACAGGCTAATGAAAAGCAGAGACTATCTGCAGTGAGAACATGTTCCCTAGACCAAGGACTTGTTCATGAGAAATCCTAATGGGACCATGTGTGGGAAGGGTTACCTTGTATTTCCTGTATGAACAGGCTAGGTAAACTGTTTCAGGGCTCCATGGGATGCCAAGATCAAGGTCTGCTGGTTCAAGATGATGTACAGCTTTCAAGGGCATACACAGCTTTCCATAATCTGGGATTGAGTGCTTTTTGTTGTGTTTGCAGATGCCTCAACCAGTATTCTAATTTATTTGAGAGATTTTTGCACCTCATGAATAATGCCCCAAGGCTTTAAAAGAGAAAAACATGAGCACTTGGACGCAAAGATTTATGGGTTTCAGTGCAAAACATTCCAGTGGGGAGATTTTAAAAATTAATTTGTTTGTATTCGAGGCAGCACAAACATGGAGTATTTGAGGCATTTAAGAATTTTAAATATGAGGGAGTATGCTGAATGGCGAAGCTGTTCATTTGAAATAGTGTATCAGAGTTTAGGACAGGTGGGGAAACTCAACTTTTCTTTTCGATGCAGAAACTGCTGCAAAATTGAGTTTTGCTTGGCCCACACAGGAGCACTCAGAAACCAAAGCAGCAGCCTTCAGCTCTGCTAAAGAGTTCTGAATATGCAATATTGCAGTCACTTCCGCACATTCAATGCAAGCCGCCATGTGTGTTTGTAAACAACTAAAAGACCCAGCTCATCTTGAGCAATACACAAATGAGCCATCTTTGAGAATGCCAGTCGCCTGCTAGTAACTTTCTAAAATTGCTCTCCAGCCCTAATTGAAACCATAAATCCTCATCACATTCAAAGCCCAACCACTGTATGCCATTAGCTCAGTACAGCTCTTAATCTTCTTCTTGTGGGGCACTTTCATGCTGTATCCTTCCTCTTGTAGCAGTCACATTTCTTATTACAGTTCACACACCTTGCAGTATTCCTGCCGGAATGTAACATCTCTGTAAGCAGGTCAATATGAGGCCCTGCTTAATAGGAACACCTACCCCATTCCTGCGGGAACAAGGTCAGAAACTGTCAGGGAAATAGATTGTCGCTGATTTCATCCTAGATGCTTGTAGATAACACAGATCGAAAGAATATTTAAATTCTGCTTTGTTAAGATAGGCTACTTCTCTTATATAGTGGAGCAGGTAGGAGGTTATGGTCGCCTCTAGACAATTCGCCAGACAAGACAAATGGCTTCGCAGACCATCTGACAGCTTTATTCTTGTGGCTCTGGCAGAAAAATAGGCAACAAAGATTGCAGAGGCGGCTGAGTGGAATACAACACAACAGTTCCGAAAAATATTAACTGGTTGTAAAATGAGTGGGAGGAGGTAGTAAAGGAACTGGCATTTCAGTTCTATAAAATCACTTATTACAACATTTTTATAGACAAATCATCCTCCCTTTCTGTGCGGTATCTTTGGGTCTGTTGCCCGGAATAGATGGTAAAGAATCCTTCCACGAGGCACGGAATGTTTATGTGGAAGGAGAGAGAAGGAGCAGCTATGACTCATTTTATGGCTGAATTATGCTCCTGATTCCAAGGAAGACCCTCTGGCAGTTTAGGTCTGGTTTTATCGTAGGTGCTTTTACAGATCTTTTCTGGCCCCATTTATTTGCCTGCACAACATCTCCTGGGCCTTCTAACGGACACTTGTAATTAATGTGGAATGCTTTCATACTTGTTTCGACACAAGTCCTTCTGGGGCCTTGAAAAGCTGAGACAACAATGAATACGGCAAGTTTTCTGTTCCTTGAAGCAGAGGAGACAGACTCAGTAGAGTATTTTCTGAGATGACAGCCCACCTTGTAGAGTCATCCTCAGTTCATCCCTTTTAACCAGCCTCACTCATTAAACATAGAAGAGAAATCGGCCTCTCAACTCTCTTGTGGGAAGTAATAAGGACTTGGACATTCCCTAACAAAGCTCTTCTTTGGCATAAAAACTGAAGCACACAGACCATGCACCCTTGGCAACAATACATCTTATAGTTGTAAGAAGTGTTAAATGTGTTTGTTCAAAGAGAAAAATCAGTAATGAAATACTTGGGAAAACACCGAGTGATACAGAGTTAAGTAGCTTTTCATCCTGCAGTACTTCCCGGGGCTTCTAATATCCTAACATGCATTTCAGATCTTCAAGAAAGGAATACCTGCATTTCTGATGTTTATTTTACCACAGGACTCTTTATTTTATGGAAACTTGCCTGTGGCCAGTGTTCCTTAGAATACTCTAAGAAATAATGCCCTTCTTTATCCAGAACTCTTTTACACAGGGAGAAATGACATTTCTTTAAGTGTCAGGCAGATTTAAATATTTGCCTTTCCAAAATCTTTTAGAGTTCCCCATTGTCCCCATTAATCATAGAGTAATGATCAATGCCTTTATTTATCTGCATTCAAAATCACAGATGATCTCATCTCATATTTTCTCCCTGTATGACCCAGTACATAGCCTTCCTTGACCCTCACACAGCAGTCAAATTTGTCCCTTGCTCTTCTGTATATACACTTGGTATCTCTCACCTCTATATTCTTGAACACAATACTTCCTCTTTGTGGAACAAGCTGTTCTTACTTCTACCTATTTGGGACCTAGACCTTTTTCCAGAATCATGCCAAATGCCACCTTCCGTGAGTCCTTCTTCAGTTTTGCAGTTGGGACTCAGTCTTTCCTGCTTTAGTGTTTCTTCTGTATTTGGTGTGGACCTCTGCTATAGCTTACGTCAGCCTTGCAGTGTTCTGGTTGTTTGCTGAGTTCTGTGAGTTCTTCTGCTTGCCTATGAGTTCCTTGAGGGCAGGGACTACGTCTTGTTCATCTTTGGGCACAGAGCCTGTTACGCTGTCAAAACAGAATCTAGGTCAAGCTAAATTGAGATATGTAACCCCTGGATCCTATTTTTACTTGGCTTTCTCTCTTTAGCTTTCCTGCAGTATCTTTGAAATGACCAGGCCATAGGATGATGGCAGGGTCCACCTTAGAGCTGGCCTAAGGCCACCCTCCCAGGTCTGAGTATTCTGTGCTTTGCTCCAATGTTACACTGTCTGTTTCATAACTACACGGTTGACAGGGTTCTTCTGGCTGGGAGACAAATTTCTTGGGGCCTTTCTGCAGAATTTACCTGCAGAATTGCTCTAGACTTACCCCCATAAGGCTGAGCCTGCAGCTTTGGGGGAGGCAGTTGAACTTACAGGAAGTCTAATGTACCCTCTATCTCAGGTCTAGCAACCACACATGTGCCCAGATGTGTCCCTGATGAAGATGCTATCACCAAGTTCTTCCTTCACTCAGGCTTTGAAGTCCCTTCCCAGAGTCCTCACGGTGGCACTGTTTTCAGATTGTTTTGTTCCCTGAGGCTTCTTCACCGAGCACTGACTTAGCTCTGTGCTCTCTGCACATTGAGAGACACTGTCCAGCCTCACGTTTAGTTTCTTCGCCCAGTTTCAGCTCTGCGAACCCCAGCCTAGGTCAGAGGCCGGCACCTTCCCACTTTATCAGAACACACCTGCAGTTATGTTGCATAGTTCCAAGAAGCAGTAAGTACAGATTTAAGAGTAAATGTGAGCTCTGGATTCAATGTGGCTGGGTTCATACCCTGGTTTCAACACTAAATATCTGTGAATTGGGGCAAATTAACCTTTGTGACCTCAGTTTACTTAGCTATAAGATAAGATGATAGTGGTTCCTATTGCACGGGCGTTTTTTGAGAATTAAAGGAAATGACACATGTGAAGCACCTGGCACAATGCCTGGCGTGTCGTAAGTGCCCCCAAAAGGTGGGTTTTGTTACTGTTTTAGAATCCAATGGAAAGAATAACTTAAAGCCTGGGGAGGCCCTGGGCAACGTGTTTAATAGCCCCACTGTTCTCACCTGTAAAATGGGTGTGCTCATCATCTACTGATGTAAAACAGAGTATCACAAACTTAGTGGCTTCGAACTACACACATTTGTCACCTCATAGTTTCTCTGGTTCGAGAGTCCAGGCACAGCTTAGCTGGATCTTCTGCCACGCTGCAGTCAAGATGTCGGCCCCGGCTGGGCTCTCACCTGGAGGCTCCATGGGGCGAGTTCACTCCCAGGCGCCCGCAGGCTGTTGGTGGAACTCATTTCCCGAGGCTGTGGGACTCGTGGCCTTTACTTTTCTTCAAAACCACTTTCTTCAAAGTAGAGAGAAAGAGACCGAGAGACTCCAACAAGATTGCACTGCAGTGTGATCAGCACATCCCATCCCCTTTGCCATGTAACAGTGGTTAGGAGCCAGTCCAAGGTCCCGCCCATCCTTGAGGGGAAGGGATCACACAAATGTATAACTATGGCGGCCATCTTACTGCCTGTCGTCCACAAGGGGGATGATAGCAACAGAAATGGTCTCATGGGTTTTTGTGAGGCTTTGACAAATTAACACACGTAAAGTGCCTGGCACTTCGTAAGCGTTCAGTAAGGGTTTTCTGTTTCTAATCAGGCCTGTGAGTGGAAGGGGAAGCTGGGTTGGAATGAATGAATGAAAGACTAATGGGCCTAAATGCAGTATTTATAACTGGGTAGATTGCTCCCAAGCAGGCTCTTTGCACAGCTGATTTCCCCAGTGGTTTCAGATCAGCAGCTGTGAGCTCTGCTGTGGGTGGTGGTGAATGTCAACTGTAGGTGGGTATTATGCCTTAGTCATGTGTAACTAATTTAAAGCCCACTGTGTTTTCAGGCAAGTGTCTGTAATTGACATTTTTGCTAATTGTGAGAATGACTTGTTTGCCATCTTCCCTCACAACTCTAAGAGAGTTGAGTCGGGAACTGAGGAGTGGGATTGAATGAATTGGCTTCCTCCTGTGTGAGGTACTGAGGTATCGGTTTGGTGCCACAGGTTGGCTCGTAGGCAAAGTTCAGACAATCATAGAGCTAGGAATCAGCTCAGAAATACTGTGGCCAAGTACAGGCTCCCTGGCCCATAGACAAAGAGTACAAAGAATGAATTTCCTCATTTCAACTTGAGGCCTTTTCTGTGCCAGGCTTCGTGCTAGATGCTCAGGGAACAAAAGGAAAGAAACTTAGACAAAAATCATGCTTGTGGAATTTTTACCGTATGGCCCCCAAATTCTTTGACATGCCTTCCACTGAGGGGGAGGGGCAATTTGTGTCTCCTCTTCTTGATCTGGGCTCTGTGACTGTTGACAAGTAGCCTACAGCAGAAATGATGCTGCAGTTTCTAGTCTCAGACCTTAAGAAATTTGCAGCCTTCACTCCTTATCTCTTGGGATGTTTCCTCTTGAAACCCAGTCACCATGCCACCATGGACAGGTCCGGTGCAGACAAAATGATAGCCAGCGTCACCTGCCAGCCATGTGAGTGAGCCATCTCAGAAGTGTATCCTCCAGCACCAGTAGAGCTGACGCCACGTGGAACAGGGGTGAGCTGTCCCCATCAGCTCTTACCCAAATTATCGCTGTTGTTTTGAGTCACCAGATTTTGGGGTGGCTTGTTATACAGCAACAAATCGCTGGGACAACGCCCTTACAATGTCTGGAAGAGGAGACAGACACTAACCAAAGACTAAAGCTGGTAACTTATATCTATATGATGAGATTATTGCTCTGCAGGATAAGAACACCTGTGAGAGCATCAAACTAGGAGCCTCTGACTTAGGTTCTGCAACCAGGGAGGGTTCCCCTGAAGTGATGCTTGAGCTGAGATTGAAAGAAGCTAATTAAATGAAGGTGGGGCAAGAAAGAGCTGTGCCAGGGCCTCATAGTGTGCAAGAGCATGAGATATTTGAAGAAGGGAGGAGGTCAGTGTGTATTGAGGGGAGATATGGGGTTGGGGGGAGTGATGCAAGGAGCTGCAGACAGGGTAGGCAGCATCCACATGTTGGAGTGGGCCGCCCCCACGCCAGGCAATGCTCTGAGTTGTCACAGGAGAATAGGATGAGATTGTGGGACTCGCAGGGATGTGTCGGATGAGTGGGGGAGAAAGTGGGGAAACTCGACAGGGGATTTGGTGTAACCTGCCCGTCTTACCTACAGGTGCAACCCACAGTGAGTGACTGCACTGCTGGCATGGGGTGGGGGTCTTGATTCAGTAAGGAATTAATTGTTTCCTGGCAAAAGAAAGGCTGGAAGCCTTTTTCTTAAGAGTTCTAACTCCTTTTCCAGACTGCTTTTCTCAGCTGACCTAATTCAGTAGCAGTGTCTACAGGAGTTTTTAATAGATCCACAGGGGCTGGTGTTTCACAGACTGCTCTCTATTTTTACATCTTTACAGGGAAGACACTATTCCTTACAGCTAAGCATACTTGCTGGAAGTTTGGCCTGCTTTCTCTCCTCTTGCCTCTGCGTAGACGAGAAAACATAGAGCAGAGGCCTTGACGTGTATTTCATCCATGGGTATGAGGATAGTTGCTTCCACTCTGTTCTACTCTCCAACTTTTCTAATTGTCTCTTATCTTTCAGGCAGCATCTCCTGCCTTATCCCTCAGATTCACCCCTCCCTTCCTTCCCACACCCACAGCACGTCCACATCCCTTCAAACCTCAGTCTCAGCTTCAGGTAAACGGCAAGTATTTTTTGTGAACCAGACACTAGGCACTGGGGATTCAGGAGTGAAGACTAATGTAATCTGACCAGAGCAGTGGTTCTCAACCCTAGCAGCATGTTACAATCACTGGAGGGGTGGAGGAGGGAGGAGGTGGGGAGCATTAAAATATGTCAGTGCCTTGGACCTAGGACCAGAGAGTCTGATTTTATTGATTCTTCACTATTGGAGGGGGAGTTTACAAATAAGGCAGAGGAGTAAGCTAGAATGATCCACGTAGTAATCAATCCGACTCAGAGACATTGGTATGAACTTATGTTTGGTTTAGTACAAAGACAGTTTCATCCAGATAGATAAACAGATAGATGCATATATATTCACATATACATCCTTGCTGTGTCAGCTAAGAGGACCTAGAAGCAATGATACCCCAGTAGCAACAAGTACACCTAGACCCAGATCTTGGTGTCGAATACCATTCTCCAGTAAAAGGAACCGGAAATCTTTAGAGAAATGGCTGATTTTAGGGCTGGGGCAGGAAATATACAAGATGAGCCTGGAGCATCTTGTACTGTCAGAAAGTATGGAAGAACACAAAAATAAAACACCCTAAAACCCCACAATGATGAAGGTATGTCAAAGCGGCACTGAAAGAGCTCCCAGGGGCCAAAGCTAAGACAGTTTGAGCAAGAAAAGAAATAAAGTAGTACTGGATGATAACCCACAGTATAAAGTAGATATCCATAAGTCCATACTGGCATACGTAAAGGACAGAATAAAATAAATAGGGAGAAGAGATTAAGGAGAGAACTCTCCCATGCGGAAGAATTCCAAATAATTTATGGTCGTGCTCTCCCCTCAACAAGGTGGAGCATACCTCCGCATTCCTTAAGTATGGACTGTGCATAGTGACTTCTTTCCAAAGAGTATTTGCACTGTGGACAGGGAGGAAAAGAGTAACTTTACAGTGAAGAAACCTGACAAGTAGTACCTCAGCCAGCCAGGTGATCAAGGTTAACATCAATAATGATAAGTCTTACTGAGTATATACCGTTGACATGATATGATGCAAATGGCACTTTACCTCTGTGATCTTCTTCCTAAAAACCATAACTTCAAACTAATCATGAGGAAAAGTCAGACAAATACCAACTGAGCGACAGTTTATAAGATACCTTACCAGTACTCCTTGAAACTGTCACTGTCATAAAAAAAAAGAGAAGTCTGTCTGACAAACTGTCTCAACCAAGAGGAGCCTAAGGAGACATGACATACCATGTAAAGTGACATCCTTCTTTAAGTAACACGTGTCTCTAATAAAATTGAGAAGGATTTAGTTGAAGCAAAAAAGAAGTCTATTGAAATCAATCATGATTAAATGATCTCTAAGACGACCACTGTTAATGTTTTGATAGTCTTTATTTTCCACCATAAAACTGGGATCATGCATCACCTACAATTTTGAAACCCATTATTCATGAATGGTCTGTTACGAACTTTTTCCCATTCCATAAATAATCTTCTTAAAGCATAAAATGAGAACTTTAATAGCTGGATGGTGTCTAATTGCTAAATTTGCTCAAGAATACAGGGAAGGAGGGGAAAAGGCAGGATAAAGGGGAGGGAAGAAATAGGCGCAGTTGTAGGTGGTGGCAGTGGCTATAGCATTGGATATCAGGGGTGGTGGACTTGGTGGTGTGGTGGGAGTTTGGCAGCAGAGGGAAAACTAGTTCTTCTGGCTCCTCCACTTCTCTGCAGACAAAAGGACCTAGAGAGATCATTTCAATGTTTCTCCTTTTCCACTGCAAATCAGGAGGAAGGCTATTTACCAGCAAGTTGAACAGCATCTTCAGTGCCATGTTATTTCTTTGTCTCATTAGATAGATATTCCAAGGCTCAGAAATTAGTTGGGAGGTATTGAATAGCTCGGTTATGTCTTTGTAGAACTTCAGCTTTTTCAGTTCAAAGCCACTTTCTGGCCCATTTGTAAAATGGTAGAGTGTTTCTAGGGAAGAACTAATGGAGAGAATTCTGGTTTCCCTGCCTCTCCTCAATGTATATTAAAGCACAGAGTGATGGGCAAGATATGGCAGTTGACCCCATGGTGCAAATCTTCCATCAGTTTCTACCCTCCCTCCCCCAAAATCAAGTTCCACAGTCCCCAGGCATACTCTTTCTCCACAGAACAAATTTTACTTGAGATATACTAAGTAATCTTGCGTAGGTTTGTAGTTAGGGCAATGCTTATATTTCTTCCTTAACCAATTATCTGGAAGCAGAAAAAGAAAGGCTTTACAAAAACCAGTTGCTGGGGCCCAAATTCTGTGATATCCCTTTTGGGCATTTGGAAGGAAAATTGAAGGGAAAACTTTATGTGAGTGGGTTGCTGTGAGTGAAGACTTATTTTTGGCTGGCATAACAAGGACATTTAGAAAACAACGAGTGTTTACATGTGGAGTGAGCGAGGCAGTCACGAAAGTGTGGGACCAGTGTGGATCTGGGGTTTTGAATAGCATGTGGGTGACTGCTGACATTTGAGAACTTTTATCTGGGGTGGATTACAGATGTAGCAATTATACATGTAGGCATTTTAATTGGCATTTAGTAATGCCAAGTCAACAACTGATTCAATTTGGTGAAAAAAATAATCCATGAGTTGATCTGTCCTTTTGAGAAAGATAGCATAGGATCCTGTTGAGAAGTATTTCTGGGTGTTAGGGAATGTATGTGACCACTGGAAACCAACCTTTTTGAAATGCTAGAACTTCAAAATTATGTTGTTTTTTGCTGTAGAGAAAATTTCAGAATCCAATGAGTCCATCTTAAATTCCATCCCAGGAAGGTTAGTTAGAAAAATCATTTAAGCCTTTTCTTAAAAGTTATTTTAACTCTTGAGAGATTGAAGAAAGGAATCCGAAGGTTTAGATTCAAATCGTCACTTTGTTACTACCTTGCTATGCAACAACAGCAAAATACAGAATTGCAGACAATTGTCTGTCAGTGTGGTAAGTGCTGGTGATGTAGGAACAGAAATTTGGTGTTCGAATCCTTGCTCCCCCACTCCTTAGCTATGTGACCACGACCAAGTCAGAGAACTTTTCTGAACTTCAGTTTTCTCTTCGATAAAGTGAGAATACTGACAGTAAGTACAAGCCTTAACAACCTCTACCATGTTGTCATAAAGCCAGATGTAGATAATGTGGTTACAGTGTGAAATGCTGGCACTGACCCCGAACTGGTGCTGCTTTGTGGTTCTAGTTCTGATCTAGGAAGATCTGAGAACTCAGAAATGCGTCATTTAATAATGAGTTGCTTTTTGTTGTTGTTGTTGTTATTCACACGAAGCCAAACTAACTCTGTCCCTAGAGTAAAAGGAAAAACTTTGTCTGTAGGCATTGTCCCATGTTGGAGGAGGTCACACTGAGCACGTGACCACCAGTTGACCCGTGAACTGGACCCGGGCAGACTGAGGCTCCTCATGCCCTCCTCTATCCTTGGAATGTCTCTTCGCCCTGTTTCTCCCACAGTGGGAAATGTTCCAAGGACATAGCCTTGAGAGAGTAAGGTGTCGTTGAAACCATCTGGACTGAGTATGTGACTGAATCTAGTTAAGATTTCTATATACCCTTTTAAGATTTGGTGGGTGGGTACAGAGATCTGCTTCTCTTGTGCTCACTCAAGACAAGCCTCACAAAGTAAGTTCCCTTGCTTGTTAAAACCTGCCACCTACCAACCTGGAGTGGTCTGCGTCTTTCTTTGGTCTCTCCTTGCCCTCTGTGTGTGTGGGGGGTGCGGGCAGTCCGCCAACCAACACACCACCAGAGCACCAAGGAGGTGTTCAGAAAGGTAAAGGGTTTCCAGTGAAGGCTTAACTAGGCCAGGCACTCTGCTTAAGTAGGAGAGGTCATTTGTGGCTACATAGGAAGGTCTTGAATTCCAAGGTAGTGCAGTGAATAATGCCTAGGCCTGTATTCTGGTTGGCCTAAGGGCTAGGGAGGGGGAATCTTCCCTGGAACACTCTGTCCATGAGTAACCCTGAGGTCCTTACCAAGAAGGCAGCATCCACTGGGCTGGGCCAGACCCCACAGCCCTGACACGTGGAGAAGGCCAAGGGTTCCCACAACCAGGGCTCCCAGGACATGGGTTCTAGGACCACCCGGCCCCATTTTGGATTGCCACTTAAATCTTTTTAATTTATACACTCTTGCCTTACATTTCCCACCACTAAAGTATAAGCTCTTTGAAGACAAGCATGTGACTTGTTCATTAGCAAGAAAGCATGTGGCAAATGAGGATAAAATATTTGATCTGGAGTTGGAAAAACAAGGTGCAAATCTCATCTCCAAACAATGAATTTCTCCAAACTCATTAGCTGCATGACTTTAGGCAGGAAGCTCTTAAACCCCCCTGAGCCTTATTTTCTGCTTCTGGATAATGGGAATTATTGTAGTCTCCAACAGGATAATTCAGTTTTGTTCAAATCTACTTAGTATTTGCACTATACGCTGTGTCTTGATGCTTTATATGTGTTCACTCCCGAAGACTCAGTGAGGTGCAGTATTATTCCATTCTGCAGGTACGATCATTTGCCATTTTACAGAAACACTGGAAAACCCTGGGGCTCAGCCCTTGGTAGTTCTCAGCCCTTTTGTCATCTGCCCTTATGGCTTTAAACACCATCTGGATGCTAAGGACTTCCAACTTAATATATCAAGCCCAAACCACTCCCCTGAACCTGGGACCCACTGCCCACTCGGTATCTAACAGGCATCTCAACATGGCCTAAGGTGAGTCCCTGATATTCCCCCTAAAAGTTCTCTTTTCCAGCTATACCTTCTCGGTAAGTAACTCTGTTCTTTCAACTGCTCAGGCCAAAACCCTTGGAGTCATCCTTGAATCTTGAGTCTGACCTCCCACGTTCAATCCATCAAAAACTCCTGTCAGCCCTCCCTCTAGACCCCTCTTGTCTGGGCTTCTACCACCATACCACCACCCCCTAGACCAAGCCACATCATCTCTTATCTGGATTTATTGCAAGAACCTCCTGACTGGTCTCCCTTCTTCTGACCTTGAACCATGATGGTCTGTTCTCCACACATCATCTCGGGGGATGCTGCTGGAAGGTGATTAGAAGACATACCCCCCACGCTCTGCACCCTCTGATGGCTGCCCATCTCATCAGAGTAAACTCCGAGTCCTCACGTGACATGAGGACCGACATGACTGCTGCCTCCCCCTGGCCCCTCGGGCTCCATCTCCTACCAGCCTTGAACCTCCTTGGCCCTTCGCCAGCCTTCTTGCAGCCAACACACCGGGCACATTTCCTCCTCAGAACCTTTGTGCTCACGGCTCCCCCTGCCTGAGGTTCTCTGCTCCCAGGTAACCGTGTGGCTCCTTCCCTCACTGTCTTCAGGCTCGTCTTACACTTTCTTGGCGAGGCCTGTCCTGGCCCCGCTTTCTAGAACACCAGCCCTAAAGCACCCTACTCCACTTCCAACCCCCTTCCCTGTTGACCTTTCTCCTAACATGCATCATTGCCTAGAATATTACCTATTTCCTTTGTTTATAGTCTGTCTCTCCCTCTAGGATGAGAACTCCACAAGAACGAATGTGTCCCCAGTGTCCAGAACTGTCCATGACCCTTAGTAGATGCCCAATACATATTTTTGGAATCAGTGAATAAGGAAACCAAACCTCATGGAGATCAAGAAATTGTCCACACTCACAAAGGTCTAAACAGGCAGTCTGAGGCTTAAGTTCTCTCAGAGATGGGGAAAGGCAGGATTCAGGCCCGTCTGGTTTTGGTCCACTCATTTCTGAAAGCCCCTGAAGTGCTATTCTTGCCAAAAAAGTGTTTTTAGAACTCTCAGCAAGGGTGCCCCTGTGAGAAAGACCCGCTGGGGTGCTTGGCGCATAGCGCGCTGACACTGCTAACTCCCCGAGTTCCAAATTCATAGCCCTTGACATGGCCTGTCAGCTTCCACTGCCTTCAGTTCTAAATGTGTATGATCTTAGCATAATTAGCCCAGTTTTTGTCATTCCACAACTGCTAAGTATGCAGTGGCTGTGGTGTGTTACGGCTCCTCGTGGATGCAGATGACATATCATGAAATATTTATTAAAAAACAAGTGCAGGCTTTCTTAATTATTACCACTGACTGCTTTCCCCTCCAAGTCCAGGAGAGGTGAGTCTGTGTTCAGCAGAACTGCTTGAATATGATAATTTCCTTTTGATCTTTCATTTTCCTCCTATGCATTGGGGTGCATTTTATGGCTTCTTTGAAAAGCTCCACTCAGCTTCACTGGCTGCTTGTTTATTTTCCCCAATCTGCAGTGCCTTTTGTTTTATCATTTACATTTCTTAGGCTGTTTCAGATGAGTAAATACTGCCCCAGCTGCTCTAGCTTAAAAAAAACTATTATTGCTCGTTAACTCTCTCTGCTAGAATTAGCTGGAAAATACGCACTAGGATTGTTTCCTGCTTTTGTGTATTAATATTTTAAAAAATCATTTTTTTCTCTGGGATCCCTGAAGCTTATTCTTCGGAGTGGAGAGAGAGATCTTTGGACTCAAGTCCCTGACTTCAGGTCATTGTTACAGAGGACCCCTTTATCACTTAAAGGAATTGCTAGTTCTTGGGTGGGCAAGTCAGAAAGTGAATGTGCTTCAGCTTTTCACGGGCCCCCTGGAGCTTGTAGGAGGAGAATAGAGCCGTTGAAGCCACTTGGTTTACGTCTTCTTTTCATCCTGGGCCCAGACATCCCTTCTATCTTGTCCCTGTTTCTTTCCTTCTTTTTCTCTTGTTTCACAGCTCCCTTCTCAAGTGAATATGAGAAACTCATTTAATGAATTTTCACGTGTGACACAGCCCAGGGTGCCCCACCTCCACAAAATGCCACCAGAGGATGGAAAGCCTGTTCCGCATGAGAATCATAAGCACATGACTAGGCAGCCACATTAAAGCATCCCTCAAGTTTCCTTTGCCCTTTCTCCACTGTCGTAAGCCTGCCTCCTTTTTGGAGAAGCCAAGGAAATTGGAATGGGTAGAAACTTTGGCATGAAGATCTCAAAATACTCATTTATACTCACCTAATGAGGGAAATAAAAGCTAGCCCATTTCGTAGATGAAAAAGCTAAAGAATGGAAAAGCCAAGATCTAAAAATTCAAGTGGAAACTGAGGGTAACTAGAGGGTGTATTTAATACATACCAAAGAATACATGTAATGCAGAAAGACATAAAATACAATAACAAAATGACTAGACCAGTACTCGTACCATTGTATTCACCTGTAGATAGCCCCAGAGCTAACTACTATCCTACTTTTTGTGTTTATTATTCCTCTGCTTTTTACCAAATAGTATTAGTACCTTTGTATATATTTCTAAGCGATATATTATTTCATTTTTACTTTCAAGTCCTATAAATGGTAACATTTTGGAAGTGGTTCTGTGACTTAACTTTTTTCACGAACATAACACAACCCCATCATAACCAATACATGTTGTCCAAAAAAAATTCAAGCACATAAAATGCAGGGTCACGTTCCTTGCAGATTAATGAAATGATGAGTGCAAACCTGAAAAGCTCGTCGGCTAGAGTTCTGGAAGTCCAGACCCACAGTTCAAATCCACCCTGGTCCTGCCTGCTCCTGGTGACAGTTGCCTGCTCCTTTTCAGTGTCAGTGGGGACAATTCTGCAGTCTTCATCACCACTGGGAAGAGAACCAGTTGGCCGGCACTGGACTGTTTTTAGGTCACTGAGATTTGTGTTTTGGGTGCTGGTTTTAACTATCCTCATCAATAAAGCCTCTTTCCATTCAAATGACTGTGTTCAGATTTTTGCCTTCTCTGTCTCTTGATCAGCCTCACTAGGGATTTGTTGACTTTATTAGTCTTCTCAAAGAACTGACTTTGGCTTAACAAATGATCTTTATTTAAACGTTCTGTTTTTATGTCATTTAAAAATTCCTCCTACTTTCCTTAAATCCGTGTGGTTGTTGTTTTCTAAATCCTTTAACTAGTTGCTTGGTTCATTAATTTTCAGCCTCTTCTTTTATTATGTAAGCATCTAGAGCTACACATTTTCTTGAAGTACTAGTTTTGGTCCATTTTGCAAGTCTTGATTTGTGGTTATATCGGTCAGGATAGTTTAGATATGTTGCAGTAATGAACAGCTCCTAACAATAAAGGTTTTTAACAAGTTCCCAGTTTATGCTGATGATGCTGGTTCGTGGACCACACTCTAAGTAGCACTGATTTAAATTCAGTCTTTTCTCCTTACTAAATGGAAACTTAAGCTAGTAACAGCTATGAAATAAACTATGTATCTTATGCTGTGAAATAGATAAGTATCCTCTATTTTTTAAAATTTTTATTGGAGTACAGTTGATTTAGTGTTGTATTAGGTTCAGGTGTACAGCAAAGTGAATCAGTTATACGTATAGTATCCTCTATTCTTGAATTCACTTATTCCTTTTTAATTGTCTCTTCAGACATTCTCTTGGGGCTTCTCTTGATGGTGTCGTTTCTTCTTTCCAGGTAGGAAGATTAAGAGACAGAAAGAGATTTCTCCCAAGGCAGTAGCAGGTATTTGGACCTGGATACTGGCCTCACATGGCCTTATTCAGAGGTCTGGACCACACATGAAAGCCATTCAGAGAGCTCAGGGGTATGCCATTCTAGTATGCCCTCATCACTTTCCCTGACCTACTTCCCACTTCCCACCTTGAAAGGCCACAGCAAATTGAAATTCTATTGTATACGCTAAATCTCACAATAGCTACCATGCCTCCCTCCCACTTAAATGGGTTTCCTTCCACAGAAGTCAACATTGGGGTATCTTATAATCCTACTTCAGCCGCTGATGGGATCTGACGTGGGCACCTGCGTCAAAGGCAGCCCAGTTGAAAGTGCCATGCAGCAAGAATAATGAGGATTGAATGGACTACTCAGGTTCTCATCCCCTGAGGCCAGATGTATTGTAGTTCTTGTTCCTCCCATGACACCAGCTTATAAGGCTTTTCGTGTTCACAAGGTTGAAATCTCTATTGCAGCAGGAGAGTTAAGAGGAAAACTAATGTTTTCCAAACCTGTGCTCAAAGGGACATAATGTTTGATTGTTCAAAAGGCAGAGGCATCCAAGGATAAGCAGTAGGAGAGGTCTACCCCTGGGAAGAGATGAGTATTCTTTTTTTTTTTTTTAAATATATTTATTTATTTATTTTTGGCTGCGTTGGGTCTTCGTTGCTGCACACGGGCTTTCTCTAGTTGTGGTGAGCGGGAGCTACTCTCCATTGCAGTGCACGGGCTTCTCATTGCAGTGGCTTCTCTTGTTGCGGATCACAGGCTCTAGGTGCGCGGGCTTCAGTAGTTGTGGTCTGCGGGCTCCAGAGCGCAGGCTCAATAGTTTTAGCGCCTGGGCTTAGCTGCTCCGTGGCATGTGGGATCTTCCCGGACCAGGGCTCGAACCCGTGTTCCCTGCATTGGCAGGCAGATTCTTAACCACTGAGCCACCAGGGAAGCCCCGAGATGAGTATTCTTAAATTGCCTGCCGGGTGATCATAAAGAAGCAAAAATGTGCATGTTATTATTGTTTTCACAGGGTTTATGGACAAGGCACCTTCTCATTACCTGTCTTGGGACTGTACTCACACCGGCCACGTTGGTACGCCATTGTCAGGCTTCTCGGGGTTGATGGTGGGGTTGATGAGCAGGAGCTGGGCTCCTCTTCCTTGGGATGATAAGGGAAGGACCATCCTCTCCCACACAGCTCACAGGAGGCAGACCTATAATAAGGCGGCATGTGTGTGTCTACCGAGTGAGCACTATATGCTGTGGCCTTGGGAGCTGAAATCCAAAAGGGAGTGGATGCCATGAGCATCTCTGAATGAATTATAGGAGTTTAGTCAAGGAACATCCTAGCTGCCACCCACAATGCGTATGCACATCAGAGGCTCTTTCCCAAGTTTACTGGACTTCCATAGATTCCAGGGCACTTATTCATCCATTTCTCCAAAAAGATTAAGATTTTCTACCAATATGGTGGTGGGGCATGGGAGAAAGTGCTACTAGATTTTATTTTACTTAGAAAAAGTAAGGAATTTGATGTTTCTTGTGTCTGTGTGTCAAGAGGCAAAGTCTCATCTACTAAGCTGTTTTGCATATTTCCATATTTATTTTTATAATAACCCCCATGGCTTGAGGAAAGCTGAGTGATCCTTTATTCCTTGAAGCTAAGAGGGGCCGAACTGACTCAGAAACATATTTCAAAATGAGTCTCCCTCAAACAGCTGTTTGCTGTTTCACGTCAAAGGGGGAATTACCCAATTACACATGGAAGTTAGTGCCTCAGAAAATGAATTACCAGCTCCAATTCTTTCTTTCTAATGGTATCCGGCAGGCTCCCTTTCCTGTGAGACATTCTGGGCAATACAGAGTGTGAACCTGAGCCAATGAAAGGACAGGTGGGTTCTCAGGAGAAGGGAGGAAAATAGGGAAAGCAAAAATTATATTTCCACAAACATAAGAGTATCCTTTTCTTTCCTTCCTGCTGAGCAAATGGCTTATTTGGAATATCATGCATTTCCCTGTAACCTGTCAGAATCTTCTGGACAGCAAGCCACATACCTCCTGCAGTGAGACTTACATCTCCTGATAGTTGCCAGCCTAACCTGTGTCCCCAAAAATAGCATCAATGCCTCCTTGAACTTGAAGTCATCATCAGGTGACTGCAGGGCTCCCAGAATTCTTTAACAGTAGGATTCCAGAAGCTCCTGTTTTCCTATATTTGGTAGATGGATTTTTCTTCCAAAACAGGAGGGAAGTCACAGAATGTGGATGTTATGATCCCTGATTAAGAGTCCATTCAGGGCTCTAGTGAGAAAGATCTCAATTCTCACTTTGATAATCAAATGCTCTTCCTCATCCAGAGAATTAAGGTTTGGCCATAGCAAATGTATCAATTCAGGCAGTCTCTTAAATAAGGCTGAGAAGTAGTCTATTTTCTGAGTTCACTCATCTTCTTAGGGCATCTTTCTCTGGTCCCAGTCCCCCCTGTTTTCTTGGAGCCAAAAAAGAACCCGCTCCCTCCACGCTGGCCTTAACTTTTTTTGACACTCTTCCTTCTCTGAAAGCTACACTGAAATTAGCCTAGATTGACTTACTCAATGCTGGGACAAATTTAAGATTAGGCATTAATGGCTGCCTTATTTATTTATCACTACTTAAAATCAACCCAAAATTTAGTGACTTCATTAGCAATGTTGATATATTCTCTCTGCCAGTTGGTCAGATTTCGGGAAATGTATCAGATGGTTAGTTCTCGGTAGAGTCTCTCATGTAATTTCGGTCCCATGCTGGCTGGGGCTACAATCATCTGAAGTCTTGACTGGCGCTGAAACGTCCACTTCCAAGATGACTCATTCACATGCCTGGCAGTTCGGTGCTGGCTGTTGGTTGGGGGCTTCAGTTCCTCTCCACAGGGTTGCTTGAGTATCCTTAAGGCATGGCAGCTGCCTTCCCCAATATGAGCGATCCAAGAGAAAGGTGGAAGCTGTAATGCCTTTTATGTTCTAGCCTTGGAAGCCATTTGCCCCTTCCACTGTATCCTGCTGGTTGAGGCACTTACAAAAGTCTGCCCAGGTTCTAGGGGAGAGAACACCAACGCTACCTCCTGATGGAGCAGTGTCAAAGACACATTGTAAGAAGAGCATATGGGATGAGATATATATTATTGCAGCCATTTGGGGGAAAATATAATCTACCATAATGGATGATAAAAATTTAATAAGCATCCTAAGGATAACAGCTGGAAATAATAGTTAATTATTAAGTTTCTGAGTGTACAAAGCTTTACCACAAAAGCCTGAATATATAATGTTAGAAAGTAGGGTTGTCTCTTGCAATGTAATTAGACCAGCAACCAGAAACTGTCTATGGGAGATTCAGAAATGAGTGAGATTTAGGACCTGATTTGGGAGATCTCACCAGTGTGAAAAAGAAGGCAAAATATTAACATTTACAACTTCAGAATGTTCCACTCTTCTTTCCTTCCCACAGTTGCTTAAAATAAAAGTTCTGAGATAGATTTTGCCTAGGGAAGCTCTGACTTCATAAGACAGGCTCTTTGGGCTTTGGGGGATGCAGACCTGGGAGAATGGGGCTGGCACAGTGGGGTGGAAGTAGAGAGTGAATTGGGAGGAAGGAAGGGAAAGAAAAAGGATTTAGGCATACAGTCACGAGCTGGTCTACTTAACCAAAGGGAGTGAGAAGAAGAAAAGGGCACTTTGTCCTGGGTTAAAGGAGCAGTTGGGACTGTATTTTGGAGGTTATTACAGGACAGTTGTTGGCTGTGAGGGTGGAAGAGGAATGAGAATTTCGTGTGTTTGGACCGTGCATCTGCTCTTCTTTAATATTCTTGATAGATTTGAGCAAAGAATGGGATTCTTTTTAAATTAGTTTGCCCACTGAATTGTGCTTTTAGAATGGGATTCATCCCAAAGACTGAACCACTTGGGTGTCAGGGTTAAAGAACCAAGAAATTAAATGTGGGGTTAAAAGTAAGGTCTCTGAACTCACACAGATCTGGGTGTATATCTTGGCTCATAGAGTACTAGCTGTGGGGCTTGGGACCAATAATCCCCCTTCTTTGGACCTCAGTTTATCCCCAGTCAAATGAGGTTATGTGTTTCTAAGTCTTTTCTATTAAAATGCTAAGTCTCCTCTAGCATTTTAAATACTAGACCTGATGCAGCCCCAAATCATATGACTTCTTATAGTTTGGCATCCAGGCAAAATCAGGGCTTTGAAACATAGAGTCCCCGAAACGGATTAATAAGAGAAGTCGCCTAAAATAGAGGTTCTCCAGCAAATCCAGGGCACAGGACTCCTCATTCAAGGCAATTAAAGATTTTCAGCCTTCCTGTGGAAACTGGGACATTCCACCTGGCTCCTTGGCTTCTATCTGACGTATCATTCACATCAGGGAGAAAAATAAGTTGTAAAAGAAGCAAGTAGAATTTCTTAAACAGAACAAAACAAAACAAAATCCAAACTCTCTGATATGTCCTGATTAGGTTTTAACTATTTTTCAAAGATATGTAAAGTGAAAGCAAAGGTGGAAACTGAGGCAAAGTTTTGTTTGGTAAAATATTCAGGGTTTTTTTTTTTCATATTTCTTAAGCCTTAGTTAAATGGCATTTTCTCCCCTTTGCTATAAAAAGAAGGAGTTGCAATGTGATTCATACACAATTTGAATTTATTTTTGAAATTATTTTTAAAGAGTCTACTTTTTTCCCTATCGTCTTTCCTAACCTGTAGGGTTATGCTTGAATCTAGAGTCTTAGGTTGCTGACGGTAACAATGATAGTAACTGAATATGAAAAACCTGCAATATTCTGAAGCCCTCTTAAATCCTCAAATTATTTATTTCTTCCCTCTCTTCTTTTTCCTTCTTCTCTTTCTCTAGGCATCATTTTTATCATTTTTATGACCATTGTCTCTGCCATTTTTTGAGCCTGTCATAAGGCTTAGAACTTTTCATATATTCTCTAATTTTTATGACAACCCTCTGAGTCTCATTATTAGCTCCAGTTTAGAGGTAGGAAAATATAAACCCAGCATGATTAATTAACCTGTCCAAGATCCCACAGCCTGCAAAATGGTAGAAATAGGATTTGTAATTCCAAAATTATGATTTCCCTCATAACATGCAAATACTTCATTTATTTTGCAGTTCAATCACTAGCACTAGTATTTGACATTTTTCTCCCCCAAAATACCAAGTAACACTGTTCAAGAGTTATTGTATAAAAATAACAAGTAGTTGATCATAGTTGCCTAATTACTTTTTTAAAAAAAGAAATAGACTTTATTCTTTACAGACATTTTGGGTTTATAGAAAACTGAGCAGCATATACAGAGAATTCCCATATACCTCCCCTACCCAGTTTACCTATTATTAACATTTTGCATTCCTGTGCTGCATTTATTACAATTGATGAACTAATATTAACCCATTATTATTAACTAGGCATTCCTGTGCTGCATTTATTACAACTGATGAACTAATATTAACCCATTGTTATTAACTAGAAACCACAGTTTGCACTAGTGTTCCATGTTGTACCATTCTTTACATTTTGACAAGTACATTGTCATGTATCCACCATTACAGTATCATACAGAATAATTTCACTGAGGTGATATTTTTATTGTCTCTATAGTTTTTTGTCTTTTCCAAATGTCACATACCTGGAATCAAACAGTATGTAGCCTTTTCAGACTAGTTTCTTTCACCTAGAATATGCATTTAAGGTTTCTCCATGTCTTTTCGTGACTTGATAGTTCATTTCTTTTTACTGCTGACTAATATTCCTCTGTATGGATATACCATAGTATGTTTATCCATTCACCTACTGAAGGACATATTGGTTGCTTCTGGGTTCTGACAATGATAAATAAAGCTGCTATAAACATTCATATACAGATTTTTGTGTGGACATGTTTTCAACTCATTTGGATGAATACCTTGGAGTGTGATTGCTAGATCATATGGTAAAACTATATGTAGTTTTAAAAGAAACTGCCAAACTATTTTCCAGAGTAACTGTACTATTTTGAGTTTCCACCAGCAATGAATGAGACTTCCTACTGTTCCACATTCTTGCCAGCATTTGGTGTTGTCAGTTTTTGTTTTTTTAACTTTTAGCCATTCTAATAGGTTCATAGAGGTATTTAAATTTTGTTTTAATTTGTAATTCCCTAATGATGTATGATAGTAAACATCTTTTCACATACTATTTGCCATTCATATATCTTCTTTGGTGAGATGTATGTTCAGACCTTTTGTTCATTTTAAATCGGGTCATTTGTTTTCTTATTGTTGAGTTTTATGAGTTCTTTGTATACTGGAGCTACAAGTCCTTTTTCAGATATGTGTTTTGCAAATATTTTCTCCATCTGTGGCTTTTCTTTTTATTCCTTTAAGCCTTATGGCTTTCTAAGAGAGTCCTTCCAAAACCTTGCAAGTTTGAAATGTCCAGGTTCTACAGTTTTAACAAATGTTGCCAGTTGAAGCAAACAAAACAAAACATCAAACCCTTAAATAAAGAAAGTAAATGGTTTCCAGTGATTGTATCCACTTAAACTGATATTGAGTTTCCAAACGTGTGCACCTTCACCATGGTACTCACTCCATTATCACCAGAGCATTTATCATGTGGGACGATATGGTGGTCTTACAAATAAATGAGAAGTTTGACCCTGCTAATAAATGTAGTCATTGGGATTTGTTCCTTATTCTTTGTAGCCAAATGGGATGTGTTCCCATACTTTGATAGTACTTCACAAAAGTTATCTCATTTAATCTTCACCACTATACAAAGAGAGAGGTACTATTATTCCCATTTTACAGTTAAGAAAACTGAGGCACAGCCAGTAGGCAGTAGAGCTAGGATTCAAACCCAGGCCTGTTAGACTCATAAGGTTAACTTTAGGCTCCACTGCCTCTGTTCATGTTCTGCATTCATGTTGCCTGGGTTTCTTAAACCCTTTGATTCTAGCAAAATGTGTTGCTCTCTCCTGTATGGAAAAAAAAAAAGCAAACATATCCAGAGTCAGGCAACTTAACTGAGGTTAGGTAAGCTCCTTTTTCAGTCCTACAAAAGTTATCAAAAGATTGCTTTTAAAGGATGCTGTTTACAGACTGATTTAACTCTCAATAATTTATTAATCTATTAATGTCTCTTTTTTTTTCTATTTTATTCTCAGAGGAAGCAGCCAAGTTTTCTCTCAGCGTGTGTTTTAGTGTGAGGATATGGAGAATAGCTTGTTAATGGGTTTCTATTATTGCTTGAGACTTTGCACCCTGAGAATGGGGAGGGGCTTGGGCACGAAGAGGAATATGAGCCCACCCTGGGCCTTTTTTCATCTTTCTTCTCTAATATCCATTTAGCAAAAGATCCTAAAAATAAAATAAAATAAAATAAAATAAAAGATCCTCTTAAGTGTAGACTTTCCTTCCCCACACAGTCTGGCTTCAGAATCTTGTCCCTTTATGCCTGTAACTGACTTAGCCTCCTAACTCTAGGTGTCTCCTGGAAGCCATCTTTCATGCTAGGGCTCATCTTCATGGACTGTATAGAGAACCCTTGCCAGGTACTGAATAGAAGGAGATTAATATAGGGATCTAGTGTTAGTAAACTGTATTGTGGGGATCCTTTCACATCATCAGGCTGTAAATATATGACAGTTTTATTTGTCAACTACATCTTAGTAATAAAGCTGAGAAAAAGGTAGAGGGATCTAGTTACAGAGGTGTTGGAAGAGCTGAGAGGAAGCAGGGAAAGGTGAACCAACCCAGAGTTTAACAAGTGCAAGAAGGCTCTGCTACAGCTAGAACTGGAGCGACTAGGAGAGGAGATGCTGTTGGCAGAGTCCAGGAGTCAGGGACGCCTGGAGGAAGCTGCAACCTTGGAGGAGGAACTGGACAGGGGGACTCTGTGGCTGGGACTGTCAGTTGAAAGCAGGAATTCTGGAGAATTCAATATGAACGGGGGCTAAAGCAGGGGTTTCCCAGAGGGAACGAGGAGCACAGAGGGAACAGGTATCCAGTAGAAACTGGGAACACGCAGGAGATGCAGCCGCTGAAGAGATGCCAAGTAAAGCAGAGAAGGGGGGAGAAATATTCTGGCTGCTCCTTTCTTCCTGCCCTCCAGTCTTTCAACATCTCCTCCCATTGGGTGAACCTAGCCAGATACCAGTTGCAAAGGGCCTTGGGAATTGTAGTTTTCAGGGTTCCACTTCCTGTGTTGCAGAGCAGAACTGAGAAAGTATACAAATGGATCTGAGAGCAACCAGGCAAATGATCAGTATAGACACTAAAGGTAAATGACATCTGTAATAATCACAATTATTATAGATTACAAACAGAGGGGCCACGAAGTCTGGAAACAAAAGAATATATACAACGCATGGTTTATTGATATTACCTTATAGTACCTATGTTCAATGACATTGAATGATATGTTCAAAGTTTTGACCCTCATTAGTAGTTCATAGTTCAATGCAGTATGAAAATTGCCACATTACTGGTCATGAATGTGTTTCCACCAAACCCTACACAGGAATCTGAGATCTGTTGTCTCTCTTGACTTGTGCCTCTGATTTTCATTGCATACACCTGCATTTTAAGCGCATCCCAAATGAACTATGTTCAGTCTGTTTTTAGAACAGTCATCTATGTTTCCATCTGCCTCATATACATTAACTTATTTAATTAGCTACTGTTGAGCATTAAACTCCATCTCCAGTTTATTCCATAGAAAACATCTGAGCTAAGCTGCAGCAAAGTAAACTTTTTCCATTGTCACATACCCAATTTCATGACGAGCAACTGAGGGCATAGCGGTCAGTATGAGTTGAAGAAATAAATTGGGTATAAACTCTGTTGTGTGCCACAATTTATTTCAAAATGGTAGATTGCAGTGTAGAAATCTAGAAATACTGTCCATTTGGCACTTAGAGAATCTAACAGGAGAAGGAGTCCCAGAGAATTGAAGATGTGAAGTTTATTCCTTACTTATCCAAAAAGAAAAGTTTAAGGAAAGAGGAATGTAGTCAGGTTGTTAGATCAAAAGTTAATCTCAGAATCTTTAGGGAACACACCTGATGGGCAGGGCCTGTGACCTATTTTCTCCTCCACCTTCTTATCTCAGTTATTAGTTTTAATACTTTGTTGTGCAAGCCATAAATCTCAGGCTTCCTCACTCCTTATTGCCTCCCCCTTTCCTTGGCAACAATCCTATAAATCCTACTTCTTGTGCTTTTTTTCCCCCCAGTGTTGCTGTCTGTGCATACGCCTGAGCACAGCTTTATTTCAAATTCACATCTCCTCATGCCTCATCCACTACAATAGCTTCCTAAGTGTCCTCCATTCAGTACATCTTCCAATCTATATTTCCATGTGGTCAATAGAGTGATATTTCTAAAATCCTGGTCTAATCATGTAACTCCTTTGTTAGAACCTACATTGGTCCTTTTTCCTATTCACTAAATTATATTAAGACTTGCCATTGAACGCAGAAAAAACTATAAACTCTTTAGCATGACATATAAGACCCTTCCTAATCTGACTCCTCCTAACTTTATATGGCTCCTCGCTGGCGGTTTTCCTCTATTCAAGTCCTTTTGTTGTTCTAAGGAACAGAACCTTATTCAAAAGTGGTTCCAGGGTGGATACAACTATTTTCAGGCATCTGTTTTAATCTTTAGCACTGTTGGTCAAATATTTCTCGTTCTCTCCCTTTGTGATACGTGGTGGGATTGTACCTCCCCTTGTGTTGGCTGGGTCTGTGTGATTAGCTCCAGCCAGTGTGTTTTGCATGGTTGTGATGTGGGTCACTTCCAGACTGAAGCATTTGATCACTGGTGCAAGACTTTCTGGAGTGTTTTCCCTCTGCCACAACGTGTAACAGTATTCAGCACGGTGCCTGCTCTCTCAGCCTCCTTTCCCAAACAAGGGGACTCAGAGCAAAGCTCCAAGGTGAGAGCATGAGTAAGGAATGAACCTTTCTCATTAAAAGCTTCAAAGATTTGGTGCAGGGATTGGCAAATATTTTTCTATAAAATCTTTGGGGCCCACATAGGTAGTTGATCCTCCTCCTCCTTTATGATCCTAAAAATGGTAAAAAAAAAAAAAAAAAAAAAAAAATTTAGTTCAAGCTGTGCAAAAACAGACCCTAGACTGGACTCTCCCAAGGGCTATTGTTTGCCCTCCCCTGATGTAGTATAACCTGGTATATTTTGACTAATACACCATCAGAAGACAGGAAACAAAATTCATGTCGTTCTTTCATCGTTGCCTTTTTCTGTGTAGTTCTTTCATGATTGCCTTTTCTGTTCATTCTTGTTTACATGTGGACCAGCTCCCCCTGCTTTCTTGCCCTGCATATGGCCTATGATAGTCACCACAGGGGGCACAATATGGCTTTTCATGTCTCAGCTTTCCAGCTGAAGTATCTCTGGTCTGTTAGTTCACATTCTCTAAAGACAGTCTGATTGGTTATTTAACAACCATGTGTTGGATAAGGCATCCATCTTTGATCCGATCAGCATTCACTAAACGGGTAGCAGGTACACAGGGTTGTCCCTTCCAGGGGCTGAGTGTAGGACAGCCTTTCCAGAAGGGACCGTGAGCAGGGAATGTTGATAGATTTTTCTAATAGACCACTGCAACATTTTGTACAGACCTTTTCTAGTCCTCTTGTTTGGTACCTGTGGTACATATTTCTTTTCCCTGCTTTTTCACATGGCATTCTTCAATCCATATGTCAACGCTCAGCCTAAATGTCACCCCCTCTCTGGGGCCTTTATTGAATCATTAACATCATCTCATACCTGCCATTCAACTAACTAGGCAAAGTTAGTTGCTTCTCCCCTGTAGTTCCATAGTGCTTTATAGCAGCATACGAAATTAATATAGTGTAATGCTTACACATATATATCCCTTAAAAGGGGCTCAACTTGATGGAAGAGACCATGGCTTATTCACTATCGTCGTAGCTTTTCTGGCTGCATGGATGCTACCTCCTCGTCCTTGAGGAACACCGTCTCATCATAATTTCTGTCACTGCATATTTAGGTTTGTCTTTGGCATCCATATCTGAGGTCCTTAGTAACAACAATTACTACAAAATAGAGATTCAGTGAATTTACACTTTTTTAGGAGAACATAATCTTATAGAAATTAATTTTTAGAAATGCAGAAATGAAAAAATCTGTATAGCCAGCCATGTATAAAACTTAGCCCCCCAAATAAAATTCTAGCCTGAAGGGCAACAAGAACTACATAACCTCTGCCTGGAGCTTAAATTCACATGACGGCTCTTTTGCCTTGAGTGCAGTGCAATATTACAGACTTTTTAGTGAGTTGGGATACAGCTTCAGTTACCAAACTGCCACCAGCTGGTTTAACTTTAATAAAACATCAAGCTGCTAAATATGCCATGCCTTTTTGTTTCCAGAATTTAATACGCGTACTGACTGCTTACTGTTTCTGAAATGCAGGCAAAGAGTAAATAGAGTAATATGTGTAAAATACTTATTTATTTTAAATTATTTTTGGCAACATTTGGATCCTGTAATGTCATTTTTTAAATATTTAGGAACTTTTAAAAGCATGTAATGTCATTTAAAAGTAGGATTTGTACTCTTAAAAGGTTTTTGAAAATTTGGAAATGCTCCTTTTAAACATTTCAGTCAGAAAATGGTCAGTGTCAGTCAGAATAATCAATTGTTGGTTGATGGTGAAACTCATTTTGTTCACCGATAAGCACATCCTTTTTCTTTGCTCTCAGATGGGCTGTAAAAATGTCCCTGATATTGCTTGGGAAGAAAGAAACTTGTAGGATGATCAGCAGCTGAATAGAGCCTGGAAGTTAAGGGTGAGAAAGAAGAAATAATGTGGAGTAGCTGGTAGGTTTGGGGAAAAAGTAGTGTATGACTTCTGGGGGAATAAGTAGTGAAAAGGAAGAGGCCAAAGTTTAGAGGCAAAGGAAGAGGAAAATGTCCCTAGTGAGAAAATACAGATTGAGAAAAATAAGGCATATTTTCGTAGGCATTGATCATCTACCAATGAGTGGCTGTTGGACTTTGGGATAAGTCTAGTTTTCTACATGTTGTTTCCACAGCCAAGGGCCCCAGGAACATAACTATTCTGCCCTGGGCCAGCCACCCATTTTCCCCCTGAGGTCCTCATGACAGAGTTATGCCCAGGGATAGTTATTAGTGATAGGATGCCTAGTATCATTATGGTTGAACCTAAACACCAAGGCAGAGTTCTAGTAAGATACTTGACCAAGGTGAATTTCCTTTTCCAAAGCCAGTTAAGCCCAATCAGACTCAGATAAAATAGGTCGTGAGGATGGCTCTGACTCTAACCCCATATCCCAAATGCTCAAACACAGGATTCTGGTTCAGTCACCATGAGACAAGAGATGTCTGACATCTACCAACAGTAGGCAATGGAGCTAGACCAAGCTGCCCTAGGTTCCCTTCCAAAGCTACCCACCAGGAAGGAAAGAGAGCACTTAAGGAGAGACAGATTCCAGGCCCTGCAAGAATAGCCCTAGGCTATTACCATCTCCTTGGGGTGAAAGGAGGAAAGAGAAGTGAGGCCATGCCACATGTGACATGAAAGTTTATCCCCTCCGAAAGTCAGTCCATCAGTATCCTAAAGTTTCAGCAACTCTTCTATTTTTTGGAGGCAAAGTCTCTTGCTACTGATCCTAGGGAGGTAGGAATCAGGTTGGGGTGAAAAAGGAAGGAAACAGTCTTGACTTGCCCTACAGACAAATAGTGCCTCACTTAATTCCCTTACGCTATATAAATATACTATGGATAGCATAGAATAGTATCTACCAAGTACAATATTCAGGTCATCCCAGACCTTTGTACATTTCCACTGAACAAAACTGTGAATTGTTTATAAACCTCTGACCTTGGATCCTAAATATTACCAATATTTCAGACTTTGACCATACTCCTGGCCCTGATATGATTGTTCTTCTTATATCTGACCCCTTTACTTTAATGACATCTTTAACCCAAGGTTTGGATTCTTGACTTTTGAGAGAGTAGGCATTTGAGCAGCTCACATTTTCAGGTAGGAAAGCTTTTTATTTTTTTCAAACAACAACAAAAGAGCTACTTGCAAGGGACCAATTTAGCAACATTCATTTCCTAAGTCATTTTCTTTTTATAGGCTGTAAATAAATTTGCAAAATCATGTAACTTCATGGTAGTAACATGACCGGGAAATTACAAGGTAATTAAACTCAAAGCATCTAAGTATAGTACTCCAAAAATAATTTACTTCTCTGTGCCAGGAATCAAGATTTCTTGCTGCTAAGTGCTAATGCAAAATGAATTAGTACAGAAAGTTCCAAGCTGCCACACTCCAGGAATTATGGGAGGCTGCCTCTGTAGTTGCTGGATGTAATCGATGAAGCAGTGGTGCCATAAGAACGTTTGGTGATGACTTGTTACAAAAGTTTATTGTGATTTTAAAGCAAGTTCTGTATTCCTGTTGAAAGGCAACTATAGGCATTAAAGTGGCCTATATAAAGAAATAAAAGTCAGGATTCAACCAAACCTTGATGTATCCAAAGGTTTGAAAATGGAGGTGATAGTCTGATGGTGTAGCTTGAGTTTAGTGATACCATAGGAAAGGCCTGGAAGAGATTTTTCCAGGGTGAAAATGAAACGTTTTCAGATCACAGTTTGGCCTGTTTGATCCATAGGCTATATGTAGAAAGCCCCTCTACTTACAAGTAGGCTCAGTTCTGAAAGATTCTATTATTAAGTCAGAGAGACCACTAATGCCTTTTGTAGCCATATTTAACGTGCCTTTGATCAGTTGTGTGTCTTTGCTCCCATTTATAGCAGCTTGCGTCAGTGAGAGTTCCAGTGTTGAGAGTGCGTAATCAGAGGCTCTTCTGTATTCACTCCAATCATTTATCTGCTCCACAATGAGGAAGAGATGGAATGCACATTGAGAGTCAGAGCAGACATGTCTAATTCAGATCCCCCTTCCAGAAAGGACTCCTTGCTTAACTGCAAGATGTGTGGTTAGCCGGTAGCCTCCAGCTGTTACCTCGTGTTCAGTCGACCCTAGCTTTTGAACCAAGATCAAGCTCTTTGCAGAGTAGCCCCAGCCAATGACTGAGCAGCACAGTAGTACCAGGGCTTAACCTTGTCTGCCCAGTGGAAGCCTCCTCTAAAGTGCAATCTGCACTCTGCAGAGTCTTGTAGGGCTGCCAGAAAAATCTGCTCTTTAATTATCTGAGTCATTCAGAGGAGTGGCATCATGTGTCCTAAATACAGTCTCAAGATGGTGTCTGTCTGATTCTGCTTCCTCCCTTCTCCTTTCACAAGTGTTACTTTCCAGTCACTCTTCTGTGCTCCTGATTCACTCTTAGCATCTACTTTCCAGAGGACCCAACTGACACCAGAGTTAACCAAAAGTGTCCATTCCAATCCAATTATTTTACTTTCTCTCCATGCTGCTTCTGTAATCCTTCTAGAAAGATTAAAGATTTTATTTCAGCATTGGAGTCAGTTTTTATTTCAACCTCTGAAGTAATGTGCCCAACAGATTCATCAGTAGGTTCAGGAAACCATTGGTTCATAGCACTCCTACAAGGCTTATTGAGTCTCAAGGCATTTTGCCTGGGTAAACTCAATAGCATCAGGGCACAAATGCTATATTACAGACACCATTGATCTCCTACAATGTACTGCAAGGAAACGATTCATCGATTCCATCCAGAGGTGCCAATCTGCATCCACGTAAGCAGACACCATGCAGGGAGAAGCAGTTTTTTGAGCCATTTTAATGCTAAATGGAAAGTGTTTATTTTGAGAGTGATCTCCAGGTATACCTTTACTGTTCTTTAAAAAAAAAAAGGTTAGAATATGAGAGGAGGGTCCATAAACTGTGCTTAGGCAAGGAGGGGGTCAAAGAGTGAAGTGAAGTACTTCAGGTAAGAGATACCTGGATGGCTGAGAAGACTGAAAGAAGAAATGAGAATAATAACAGTAAAATCTGCCCTTTAGTTATCTGAGTCACTCAGAGGAGTGGCACCATCCAAAATGCAGATGAGGATGGTCTCACCATCCACTGCATATGGACTTCCAGACTTTGGTAGTACTCATCTCACCTCAGTGTAATGTCCTAACGTAACTGAATATTCAGGGTAGGCATATATTATGGGATGGGTTGAGTGATGGTATAGGGCTGGTGCTAATGGCCTGGCGGGCCACATCCAGTGTGGCTTATAAGGCCCCATGGGGTCCTAAAAAGTAGGTCAAATATTTGTTCACCACCACCTTTTCCTTTGGTTTGCAACTCAATGAAGCTGACCAGATCCATGCATTTTTAAGCTGTTTTATTTTAGTTTCTCTGTTAAGCTAGTAGCAGCTGGACCGTGATTCCTCCCTGATTGGGAGTAGAGTATGTATGTGTGTTGGGGGTGGGGAGGGAGTTGAGAGTGATGGTAAGTTGATAGTAGTAACAGAAACTGAAGAATTCAATAAGCAAAGATTCATTTATGGGCGGTGGGGGTTGGGCGGTAGGCACGGGTCTCTGTGAAGGTATCATAGACTCTAAGTGATTTGGAACCATTCTCATTCCCTCTCTGTCCATATGTCCTGGAGGTAATTCCAGATGCCCTGGTAGAGAAGTGCCTGGGACGGGTGAACGGATCACCTTGCTGTCATTAATCACTTGCAGGCAACTGGTTTCTGGAGCTCCCTTAGTCCTGCCCTGGCATAATCTATAGTATCTCCCGCCAAGAAGATGTGTGAAAGCTCAGCTCATTCGTGTGCCTCTTTCTTTTCTAAATGTCAGCCTTAGAGAACCATCCTCAGGAGGAAATATATATATATATATACACCTTGTAACTCTTTTAAGTCAAAAGCATCCTTTACACATGCATGTTTGCAAGAGGGTTGCAATGCTTACCTTTTTTACTTTGGGTAACCCAATTAATGTGTTAGGCCATATATAAAATGGGGATCATGTATAAATGGAGTTACTATATACTTGTCTCCGCTACTTCAAAGGATTGTCTCATACCCTCAAGTGGTATGTCATTGCTACTTATATTTGTCAAAATGTGTTCTGTGCAACTGGTCCTTTGAGATGCTCATGAAGAAACAGCAGTGATTCAATTTGGTCTTAGGAAGTGCTGCCCACCATGGTTCATTTTTAGAGATTCACAGTGCATGCTAAAGGATCTGAGGAGTCATTCAGTCAAGAAACCTATTTTGCTTTCTCTAATCGAGTGTTTCCTAAACTTAATTAATGATGGAATCCTTTTTGTATGTGTATAACATTTATTAATATCCCCAATATAGAGTACTTACCACAGCTGCGTGCTGAGGACATACAGTAAAATGATTAAGAGCCTATGGGCTTAATGCTTAGGTTAAATCCCAGCTATGTTCCTTACTGACTGTGTGACCTTGGACAAGTTTATTATTCTCTTTGAACCTCAGTTTCCTCTTCTGAAAAATGGGAATAATAATAATACTGCATTAGGGTTGCTGTGAGGTTCAAATAAGTAAGTGTTAGTAGAATGTCTGTTACATAGTAAGCATTCCATAAAGTTTCCTGTTATCATTATGACTGTCTGTGTTTATCTTCAGAAAACAACTTTGGCCTAATAATCACAATGAAAAAGAAGGAAATAAGTTATGGTTGGCAGACTTTCTTATATGTGCATACTTAATCTTCACATCCATCTTAGTGGGGAGGCATTAGTTTTGTTACACCCATTTTCCAGGTTCAGAAAAAAAGTCTAAGAAGTTTGAATATATTCCATGAGTGGGCAGTAACGGGGACAGCCAGGAATCAAATATGGGTCATGTGCCTTTTCCACTAAATATAATTGGTTTTCCAGTGATTCCAAATTAAAATATGAAAGCTGTCCATTTGTAGTAGCTGAGAAGGTCTGCCTTTCAAAAGACAGATTTTGAAACCCAAAGGTTAAAGATTAGAAGATAGAAGTTAGAAACCCCAAAGATTAAAGAGAGAAATTAGAAATTAAAGGCATTACAGTGAATGAAATTTAAGCAAAGAAAGTAAGACAGGAACCTTTTGAGGTATACAGTTCCTGGGCTAGTGTTACAGAAGAATGAAGAACACTTACGTGGCATATGAACGCATTCACCAGGCTATAAACTAAAAATCAGTGCATATAATCTGACCAAGATTATTATGCTTTTAGTGCATGCAAGAGAAAAGTCTAGATGTTAAGATAGTGAATTTCTATGACAGTTTGTTAGTTATGGGGAAAATGAAACTGAATATTTGAGATTTGGATATGAGTTGAAAAGAATTGATTGGTCCTTACTGTAGCATAATTTATGATCTCCTTCAGCAATACATAATCTGAAAATCAGAAAAATCAGGCTGCGGCACTTAAAGTTTCCTAGAAAATAGAGTTTGCTGCGTTAGTGCTGTCGTTCCTCAGACCAGTATGGTACTCTCATTCTTGACTCATCTTTGGATCTCTGACTAATATTGGAATAATCAAGTGATCTTTGAAGGATTTTTCAGAGGATTATGTCAAGGTTGCTATGTCAAACTAGCCAAGATATTTGTTTTCAAAAAGGGGGACAGTTAACAGAGGGTGGAGGTAGAACCACAATCTCACTGATTTGCCATTGTCTACCTTTATAAATCAAGACAATCTCATAATAGGTTCAATTTCTAGTCAAAAGAGTTAACAAAATCAAGTAAAAAACTGTGTGGAGGGTGTGGGTGGGAAGATAGGGGAAAAGATTTCATTCTGTCAAAATCACAGTGGTTCAATGATGTGAAACCACATGGGTCCAACTTCACAAATGGAATAGTCACATAAACCTTTCCTTTAGGTCATTATTATTAGATTTTAGTGGCCCATGTTCCCCCAAGAGTTCATCTTTCCTTACGAACTACTTTGCTTCATTTAATTAGCAAATCGGATCTATTTCTTATTTTGCTTTGCCTGCCAGGTAGCTCAGAGCTAAACCTAGTGCCACATCATAGTCATCATTGCATGAATCTGAAACCTGATACAGTGTCACCCCCTTTGCTTAAGTCATGATTGCTTATATTAATTTATCTATATATAAATTTGGTTATTTGTGTGCTGATAATCATGTTCTTTTTCATCTGTAGAAATGAGAGTGAAATGAAGGAGGGAAGGAAGAAAAACGTTTAAGAGAAAGATTTTCAACAATCTTTTTTTATCTGAAAGATTAAAAATTTTTCTTCATTGGCACTCAGTTGATCAGAATTCCCCCCCACCCCCACTTAGGCATTTTACTTAATGAGACTGTTAGGACCATAATGATACTTAAAGTTAAGCATCATGAGAAAACTGAAAAAATACGTTTAGATGGGGGACAAAGGGAATGATGGAAAAGGGAGGGTGGGAAGGCTGAACCCAATCAATGCCTGTGACTTTTATTAACAGTTCAAAGGAAACTCCTGTCAAAATTAAGTAAGCACTTCTTAAAGTAGAGAAAGCCAGTTACTTCCGTCTGTCTTCAAGCAGCCAAAAAGACAAAGATAATTCAAAAGTGAACTTGGGGGGAAATATACTTGTATTACACAGTTTCACACAGAGGGTACTCTCTTAGTTACAATTGTCCAAGACATTTTACCTGACTCTAAGATCTTTGCATTTCCAGGTTCTTTTAAAACGTTTAAAACGCATCAGAAAGGAAATTCCTAAAACCCTTCGCATTTCACAGAAGAAAGAGAATCCGTTTCCACTGCAGTTTGGAATAGAAGTGAGTCTGGCTTCATTCCTTACCTGGGAGTCCCTCCAAAATCCTACCTTCCGCAACAGAAAGCGGTAGAAAGAGTAAATGAGCATCCAGGCTGATGCTTCCCCTCTTCCCCAGGGAGTACTGAAACCTTCGCTCCCGGTACTTCTTTGGGCATTTCCTGATGTCTGTGGTGCTGCGATAATGCTATTTTGTTGTTGTTTTGTCTTGGATCTCAATTTGCAAACTTGCATCTTGCTGAAGACCAGTAACTATTTATTCATAAGCCTCAAGCACCTATTAAGAGTGTATGCGGAGGCAAGTGGAATTGGTGGTGAACACGTAAATTGATTTGTACCTGTAATTTACATTTATTCTTTGGATACATTTGACACTAATGTTGTGACTGTACTGCCATGATGAAGATTAATTAGATAAACGTTTTTGCTGACTTTGTGTGTGGCCACGTTGATTGTTTTCCTTGATTTTTCTAAGCTTGGTGCTTAACAGCAAGATGGGAAACGTTTCTTGGTTTTGCTCAGCATCTTCACAGATTAAGTGCCCCAGACCAGTCTTACCTAATAAGCACTTGGGGAAAAGTTTGTTCTAGCTACAGAGCTCCAGTTTACTTGACTGTGAAGGAAGTAGAAGGTAGCTTAGTTCTTGGGATTTTGCAAACATTTGGGTTTGGGCAGGATTCCCCAGAATATAATAAGAACTGAGCTTCTCAAGTGAATACAAAGTGAGTATAAATGTGTTTCATGTATACAGAAAGGGCAATTTGTTTAGGTTTCCTTGCTGAACCTGTTGGCCTAGACCCCAAACATCTTGAGCTGGTGAAGGCTAGGCTCTCAGAGGCTCCATTTCTTTCCTTTGTAAAATGGGGATAAGTATAGTAGTGCCTTGTGCTCACTGGACTACTCACATAGGCATCCCTGAGTACACGCTAAAGATGCAGTGTAGGGGCCCAATTCAGGCCATACAAAATCAGAAACACTGGGGCTTCCCTGGTGACGCAGTGGTTGAGAGTCCACCTGCTGATGCAGAGGACACGGGTTCGTGCCCCGGTCCGGGAAGATCCCACATGCCGCGGAGCGGCTGGGCCCGTGAGCCATGGCCGCTGAGCCTGCGCGTCCGGAGCCTGTGCTCCGCAACGGGAGAGGCCACAGCGGTGAGAGGCCCGCGTACCGCAAAAAAAAAAAAAAAAATCAGAAACACCGAAGTACAGCCTGTGCATATCGAGTTATGGTGTAGAAGGCACTTTATTCTCCCTTGAGATCATACGGAAATCCTGAGGGGGCTTACATGGACCCAACTGTTCTCACTAGAAAGGCCTCTAGTTGTCAGCACATCACGGTCGCTGCTATAGGACTCATTGTCCAGGCCCACGTGTGCATTTAAAGAAGGCAGCTCAGATACTTCCCCAGCAGGCCTGGAGTGGGAGCTCTTTGCCAAGGTTCCAAAAGCCCCAGGGTTGATGTTTCAGGCCTTTGGCATCCACAGCTACTCCCCAGATGTATTGTTCTTGGGAGTGCGGTGAGCTCCCAGGCCCCCTCAGAACCCCCTGTCACTACTGCCTGCAAGCCAGACGGCTCCCAGCCCCAGCCTACCTCCCTGAGCATCCTCGCCCAAATAAATGGTGTGTCTAGGTTAGCTGGTAACTGCTCTTTTCGTTTCTGAAAAACAAACTCAGACTTAATGAACTACCGAAGCAAGAAAGCCCGGATTTGACAACCAAAGCCTTATAACCTTTGTGTGCTGGGTGGGCCTAAAGAAAAATAGCCCTTGTTTGTCCAAGTCCCCTAGGTGTGCCAAAAGGAAGCACGATTTACTATTTTCAGAAATGTTCCTGCCTTGCTCGTATTTGAATTCGCTTTCCTAATGTGTGGTTGATGCTTTAGTCAGAGTCCTGGAAACAGAGGACAAAGATGTGGAAATATTGTGGGGGAAACCACAGGAATACTCCGGTACCCCAGAATTAACATCAGCAGGGAGCAGTTACCTCCCAATGGCCTGAGGAAGCAAGGGGAGGAGCATTTCTGGGGACTTGAAGACGAAGCAGCTGTGCAGAAAGGGATGCTTTATACCCATTTTGTTGAAGAATGCTGCTTGGAGGAACTGGGAGAAACAAATGCCCTGACCTGACTCTCTCTCATGCCTCCACTCTCATACTGGAAGCCAGAAAAGGCAAGTGGGCCCAGTGACATGGCCCAGGCTGGGTGACCTCAGGACGGGGGCAGAGATGGATGGAGAAGGGATGAGGGGGGAAATGAAGGAGACCCAACACACCTCCTTTACATTATGCTCTTTTTTCAGTTAGCTGACGTTCATTGGGTACTAACCATGGGCTTTAACTAATACCAGGCATTTCATATCCATTATCTAGTTCAACCTTCACAACAGAGCTGTGGGATAGACGCAATTATTTTAGGGATGAAAAATCAGAGGCTCATAGAGGCCGAAGAAACCAGGTCTCTTTGTTTTCAAAGGTCATTTCATAATCAGCATACTTTATCTGTGGAATGGACAGACTAAACAGCCACACTTTAGCTTCTGTTTGCCAGCAGGTGGTATGGCTGATCCTCTAGGTCTATACTCGGAATTGGTGGAGAATTATTATTTTCATCAGCTGTCATTACAGGAGCTCAAAGCTAGCAGGCAGGGATGCTTGGCTTTCTCTCTTTAGCCCTTATTTATTTTATTTATGTAAATAAAATTTATATATAAATATTATATATATTTAAAATATTATTTAAAAAATAAATAAATATAACATGCATGCAGAAGAGTACTCAGATTTAAGTGGGTGGCCTGATGAAATTTCACAAAGTAATTTACTGTGTAAGCAGCACCCAGACTAAGAAACGGAACATTGCCAATCCTAGGAGTGCCCTGGGCCCTCTTCTAGGACCTAGCTCCCTCCCTGCTGTTCTGATTTCTAGTCCCCACACGTTACTATTGTTTTTAGTCCTTGTTGAGATGCAGCAAGGAAATGAACATACTTATTTTATACTCAATGCAGGTTCATCAGTGATTTATTGCACTAGATCAGGGGATACAAACTATGGCCCATAGGCCAAATACAGCCTACCACCTGTTTTTATAAATAAGGTTGTATAGGAATACGGCCAGTATCCCCACCTGGGCATAACACTGGTTTTGTTCTACCCCAACAGGAACAATAGGGATGCTCTGGAATTATAATGGATGTATGCGTGAGCAGCCTGGCAAGAATCATTTTCAAACACCCCGCATCCCTGGTGTCAGGGGAGGTGATCCAGGAGACCACATCTGAGCTGCCGTGCAGGGTCGCCCTCCAACATTACTGCCCATGTCTGGTAATAACAGGATACCACCTTGTCTGTTCACCTTTAACCTGGAGGCCCAGACATCCCTCTCTTTCATTACGCGGTGACCTCTCCCATCAGCAGCCCGTGACTACGAAGTCCTTGTTCCTGTGAACTTGGCTGCCATGTGTGATTCTGACTGACAACAGAGAGGAGGAGCCCTGGGCTCGGGCGGCAGGTGCAAGCTTCAGGGAAGTACGGTAAGTTCACATTTAATATTGTTGGGAAAGGTTTCATTTCCTTTTTCGCCCCTCAGGAGTTTGCAAAGTGTACATATGGGTTTGTTTGGGAAGGAGGAAACCTGCAGTGACTTTTCACTGTTGCCTAGTCCGGAACTGCATGAGAATAGATGTACCTGAGCCGTCAGTGAGGGCAGAGGCACTGTGTCAAAGGGGTTCAGCCTCTAGGCCTGCCAAGGGCTAACTCTTGGGTTTTGTGGTTTGATAAGGGGAATGTTCTTTTCCTTCTTTCTTTACTTTTAAATATTTTATTGAAGAGAAATGTACCCTCCCCGAGCCGGTATCTCAGTTCCCTTGAATTGGGTCTGTAGCTCTGAGAGGTTCAGCTTTAGAGCTGATTATTGGAACAGACATCTTCAAATCCTCCCTAATCGCAGGCTGGTAGCCCTTCGAGCTTTGCATGTTCTCAGCACATCTGCAAGAGCAGAAGAGCATGGCCTTGCCCTTGTGAGCTGCCTGCTGAAAAGAGAAAACTTGGAAAAGTTTTCTTGAATTTTTGTCTCTCCCTGAACAAGAAGTCTCAGAAAGACTGTCAACACAGACGAGAGAGGCAGAAATTTAGAGACACTTACATTTATAGAAATTTAATTTATAGAAATTAGGGATTCTTTAACCCAGGATGGCAAAACCTCCAGGCAGATTTCCACACACATCAGCCCAAGTCAGACATCCATAGTCAATCCCTGCACCCCTTTCTGCTGAGCTTAGACAAGGCCTCAGACTCATTCTTAACACTGTATTTATTTCTGGTAGCTATTATCAGGAAATAAAATCCAAGCTTAAACAGGTTTATCATTCCTGATTTAAGGATCCCTTTGAGCAGACAGCATATTGTGAATAATAGCGATAATAATAGCTAACACGTACTGAGAATTTATTATTGTGCCAGACAGTGTTCTACATGCTTAACATGGATTCACTCATTTAATGTAAACCACATGAATACAGATTTTGTTTGGATTACTGTTGCATCATCAGTGCCTACACAAGTCTCTAGAACATAGTGGGTGCTTAGTAAATCCTTGTTATTTAAATGAATTCTAAAAATGATAATTATTATTCTCATATTCCAGAGGAGGAAACTGAGCTTAAATAACTCTCCTAAGCTAGTAAGGGCAGGAGCCACGATTCGACCTTGCTTCAGTAATTTATTTAGACTTTTAACCACTTTGCTCTACTGCCTCTCATAGCAGCCGTTTGATATCTCTGCTCTTGTTTATTAATATTTATTAATATCCAATAAGTTGGTTTTTCAGTCTCATTGCATCGCTGTATTCTTGCTTTTCTCCCTTTTAATATTTTAAAGAGCTGTTTGTCTCTGAAAATAAAGGGAAAAGCAGGAGTTGACATCCAAATGTCTATGGGATTTAGACAGAAGACGTAAGTGAGGCAGGCAGGTCAGGTGGGGACCATGGGGTCATGGAGAGTACACACCCCCTGGGCAGCCACCCCTTGGCTCTAGCAATTGCAGCTATAGGGAATCCAAGCCAATATTGCCAAATCTTCCCATTTTTCCTCAGAACTAGGAAATTTGAACTTACATATAAAAATACCCAGTGAAAATATCAATCTGAAAAATCCCATATATAAAATGCTGACAAGCATGGCAATTTAAAAAACAAACACAACGGGCTTCCCTGGTGGCGCAGTGGTTGAGAGTCTGCCTGCCGATGCAGGGGACACGGGTTCGTGCCCCGGTCCGGGAAGATCCCACATGCTGCGGAGCGGCTGGGCCCATGAGCCATGGCCGCTGAGCCTGCGCGTCCGGAGCCTGTGCTCCGCAACGGGAGAGGCTGCAACAGTGAGAGGCCCGCGTACCGCAAAAAAAAAAAAAAAAAAGGAAAAAGAAACAAACACAACATTGCAAGTCAAAATATCTGTGGGCTCAATCTAGCCCATGGATCTGTAGTTTGCACCCTGTGAAAGAGAGTGAAATTGAATTTGGGTAACTGATCTTGTAGTTCCAGTTTTAAAAGAAGAAAGAACATGGTGGGAGACTGTTGAAACTATTCGTTAAGATTTTAGAATAGGGGTTTCTGGGAACCAGAACTGCAATAATGATAGCAGCTTAATACTTTTGTGTAGTGCTTCATATTTTTCAGGTCACTTCTATATGTGCACTTGAATCTCCCTGAAAATCGTTTTCATGGTTCAGGTACTTGGTCACAGTTAAGCAGTAGGATTCAAGATTCAGATCCTGATCTCCCAGTTCTCAACCTGGTTTTCCTCCAGGAAGACAAACCCTGACGGGGGATGACTAACCCCCAACATTCACAGTTCTTACAGGCCTGTGCTTTTTCATCTCATATCTAATCAAGAGGTGAAAGCCTACCATAAGGGACAGAGCTCATGCCCAATCTCTAATGAATATTCAGATAGGAGAGAAATAGGACAGCCGTTCGAGGATGTCTGTATGATTGCTAAAGCATGTTGTTCTTGGCAGATCGAGGTTGTTGATTTACATTTGGTTCTCTCCAGATCATCTCTAATTACAAAAATCAATGCCTAGCAAAGTCTGGAGAAATAATGTAATTGTGGCCTAATCATTGTGTACATTCGTAAACACTCAGCTAATGACTAGTAGGTTTGGGGTTTTGCTTCTCTAAGTGTAGCTAACTGCCAGCCAGAGCCGAAATGGGGCATGTTTGGCGTGTTCCATGGAAACCACTTGAAATTAAGTGAGTTTGAAAATCACCACATGGAGGGAGATTTTTTCTCATCGCTGGGTCTGTGTGGGCCTGTGGAATGTCAGTGTCATGCAGGAAGGGCTCTTGGCATTTGATGCCTTTCTGCCAGGTTTGTATTTGACAGCTGTTCTGGGGTGTCTTTTCCCAGCCACTGACCTGGCTACTGTCCTAAAGCCAATTAGAGTCTCAGGCAATTAATGTTATTTTCCTCACGTGTTCCTGGAAATACTTGTATCATGTGGCACTTTGGCATGAAATCTGTGACCTGTGGAAATGCAGGCACAAGAAAGCAAACAAGCCAGGCTGAGCGTATCCCGTGCTCCATTAAGTTATGAACAATATGAAAACAGACTGTAGTTGCTGCGCGCAGAGACGTCCATGGAGCACTCTGTGTCTCAGGATTCCTACAAATGAAGATGTGTGCCTGCTGCACAGTCCAGATAAGCCCTAGATGGCGGGAGGCATACTGAACGGCGATACATTCACGTATGTTCAGCAAAGTATTCAAGAACATTTGTGAATTGTAACACATTCAGAAGGGGGCTCCATAACTAGTACTTTACACTGATTTGCCACATTTTCAGAAGGATACTAACCAACTGGAAATGCAAAGAAAACCCTAATACTTTAGGAAGGGTTGGAGAAAATGGGCTGTTGGATCTAGAAAGAGAAGACTTTCAGGACGAGGGAATTATCCTCCAACAGGTACAATGAACTGTCCGTGAGAAAGCTTGTCTTATTCCCTGGTTTATCCCCAGGGATTCCTTGTAACCCTTGGCGGAGAAGACTATGCCTAGAGCATAGGAAGTGCTTAATACAAATTTTTCAATGAGTTAAAAAGATGAATGAGTACAAGAAATTTGTAAAGAGATGAAGGAAGCTGATATATGCAGTGGGTTGCTTTATGCGATGTGATCCCTGTTATCTGCTTAAGCCAGGGCTGTAAACCAGTGGCCGGTGGACCATCACTTATATATGGATGGCTGTTTTCTGCTCATTCAGTATTTTCTTTAAGTTTGGTGTTTCTAAAAAATTTTTAATTGAGATGATTGTGCATTCTCTCTCCACCCCCCCCTTCTTTCTCTCTCTCTCTCTCTCTCTCATACACACACACACACACACACTCACACACACACACACAGGGTACCTCCATTCTGCATTTCAACAATTGACTGGAGATACTGCTGCTCCCATTCAATGAAACACGTGTTTTTCAGTTTTCCTCAGACCCCACTTCTCCCTGTTGTTCTAGACTCAGTTCCATTTCACTCATTGATCTTAACCTTCCTTGCCCCTGAAGGTAGCTGAGCTTCCTGCCCTTGGCTAAAGCAGCGGTGGTGGCTCGCCACCTCCTGAGTGTGGTAAAGGTGGTTCCTATGTTGAGAATGAGAATAGACCAAGCTTTTTACTCCACAATGCCTTGGTTCAGTGATTAATAACCATGCCTTGTTCATCAGAATAAAAACAGCACTGGTCTGGTGTCAACCAACACACAAGCACTTCCTTTCAACCCAACCAATCCGTCGGAAGAAGCACTGCCTCAGTCACAAAATTCCCAGGCCTATAGCGGTCCAGATTGCCCTAAGTGTCCTCAGGATTCAGGGGGATTAGCTACAACTCCATCTTCATTGCTTCCTGTGCCCCTCTCCTTTCTCACTTTCATTGGTTTCCGTTCAGCTGCACACACAGATCCATCCCTCCAGGATCAAATCCAGGGGCTGTAGGAAATGGAGGTGGGAGAACTCGGAAATGAGTTGTGTCACCAATTAGTGACATCAGCATCAGGAAGAGCTGAAACTGAGCAAGTTTACAGGGAGCTGGGAGCAGGGGCTTGTTTGAATTTAAAGGCTGCCATGGTTGTGCTAAATGCTAATCACTTTTCATCACACTGCCTAATGGGTGTGGAATCTTTGGCTCGAGTTCCTTTCCACTATTCCAGGCTAGCTCCTGAGACAGCTGCAGAATTCTGGCTCCAGCTGTGCCCCTTCTTCTTTGCTCTCTTTAAAGAACGTGAATTATTCTTAGATGTGGTCCCCCAAAATTTAGGCAATGATTCACAGGAGAGCTGGAGACACAGCAAGAGTGAAGAACAAACCACCTGCTTAGGATTCAAGGTCCAATTGTTGGCAACACACCTAATCAGGTCAAATTGGTACTAAAACGCTGCATGTGAGTACCTGCGATATCTTACAGATGCTGCATAACCGTATTGGAAAAGGCCAAATTGTCATCTTACTCATTGGATAATGGAAGATAGTGAAGTTTTTAGGGTGGATCTAATCTATATTCACCTAACAAGTGCTGAATAAAACCCAGCAAGCCTGGAGAGGGCGTTTGCATGGGGTCACAGTGTTTGCTGGATTGAGAGGTTTGTGTTTCCACCATCTCTCCGGTGCCATAAGCCGGCAGCAGGATGGTGTCCTTGGACCACACATGTTTTGGTCCCAGAGTCAGTGTCCAATATGTCAGGCCATCAAGGCAGCTGGTGAGCAGGACAATGTTTCTGAACTTTTGGAAAATATACCACTTGAGAGTCCAGCTGGGGAAATGCCTGAAATTGGAAAATAATGTAATAGAATATTTGATTTGCCACCAAAGACCTTAGCTGGGAAGACTGCCACATTGAAATGAGAGGACAGCTTGGCTGACTTCGATCTTTCAGTTATACTTAGTCACGGCCTTATTCGTGGGCTGGGTCCTGGACTCCCTGTGGGGCCCCAGAGTGCCCATTTTACCTCTTCCTCCCCCAAACACTACACGTGCCAAGCGAACATTCCAGATAAGCTTTGGAGCTACATCCACAAACCTGTAACATTAGCCTAAGAACAAAGGTCAAGGCCGGTGGTCCCTGGATGTTTCCTCGGAGGGCCTGAAGGTGGCCCTCAGAGCGGAGGGCAAGGTAAATGAGATGTCATTTCCATTTAACTCAATTTGCTTTTTCTCCGTGCTGCCAGCCACTGACTGGGCCTCTCAGGCAAGGTTGTTTTTCTGCAATTCACCAGGCCTTTCTGAATATGAATACCTCGGTCCTCCAAGTTAGCCCCAGTGAGTCGCTAACTTGAAAGTGTCCATTCACACCCTAGTTCTCAGGGTAAAGAATCTGTCATTCACCTGCTCCCCAATATTCTCTGAACGTCTCGGCATGCACTCTATCTATGGAAAGCTGCTTATTTTAAACACCTGCAAATCTGTTTTCCCCGCCACCCTTGGCAAATCTGAAATGCTGGAGAGTTACTGGTTCCAGAAGCAGCCTGCAGCCGGTAACAAATGGGAGGTCAGTGGAAAACACTCCGGCGTCTTTGCGCCTTTGTTGGGACAGTTCTCTCAAGCTTGTTCCGTAGTCTTCCTCTGGTTCCCGGTGGGGTTGTGTTCCAAGTGTCCACAGTCCCGTCTGACTAGGTTTCTGATAGCGCATTGTTTTATATGCTTCACTCCTTTTGTGCCTCACTTACCTGCTCCCCTCTGGTGTTTCCTGGTACCTCCCCAATAAATTATTTGATAAATTATTTACACTGGAATTCTCCTCTCAGCCTCTGCTTTAGGAGAATCCAGACTAAGACAGTCAGCCTCCATGCAGTATGGAGGGTGTGCAAGTTAGATCATGAGATTGTGTATTTGGGGGCCTGCATTTGGCCCTGGGTCTTGCTTTACCAGGAAGCGTTGACTCTCCCTAGGAAGCATACCAAAAGCAAAGAAAACTAGGTGGGTGAACCTAAGAAAGGAGAAGGTTGACATTTGTTAACATACAAAGATGGCCAACATCTTCACGCTTGCTTAGGGTCTGTTTCCCATGGTGAAGTGTAACTCCCAAAGAGGACAAGGGGTCATTCTGTTTTTGTTCACCAGTGTGTCCTCATAAGGTAGACACAAAATATTATTAAGTAGCACCCTCATAACAATAGAATACTTTCTACGTATTAACTGGTTAATTTGTGCAGAAAACTGCAATTGTTTGATGCCTCCATGGGTGAATGATGCCCACTCAGTTGGGGATGGGGGTGGGGAGGGGGAGGCTGAGTGCTCTCCCTGCTGTCCTGGTGGGTGAGCAGAGGATGAGCATGGTCACCGAGAGGGGGAAACAGGCTTCTCCTGGGGAGCTAGTGAAGGGCAACTTTCATCTGTGTTTTCAGTATTAGTAGGAGCTCAATAGTTAGAAAAGGGGGCTGGGGTAGAGGGTAATAATTGCTTATTCATTCCACAAACGTGCGATTTCGTACCAGCTATGTGACAAGAATTCTGCTTGGCATGGAAAAGCAGCAGTGAGCAAGATAGACAGGGACACTGCCTTGTGAGACCTGGGATTGAGACTCTATTCACATGGCATTCTGTGTGGAGTTGTAGCAACTGTCCTGGAGGTACATCAAAGAAGTTAAGAAATACATAAAACAATCAAGATTATGATAAATGCATTGTGATAGAGCAGTGATTCTCAGACTTTAATGGACATCTCCATCACGTAGGGATCTTATTTCAATGCAGATTCTGATCCAGGAGGTCTGGGGCGAGGCCTGAGATTCTGCATTTCTAACCAGCATTAGATGCTGGTGGTGCCCATGCTGCTCGTCCTTGGGCCACACATTGAGTAGCATGGTGATAGACCACTGATGATTAACTCTGTCTGCACACTGGAGTTACCTGAGGAAGTTAAAAATTTACTGATGCCTAATCTCACTCCACTAATTTTCATTTAATTTGACTCAGAGTGTCCTGGACATTGGGAATTTTATAAAACAGCTTTATTGAGGGGTAATTTATATATCATAAAATCCATTCATTTTATTCTCCATTTTAAGTATGCAAGGAAATGATTTTTAGTATAGCTACAGTTTTGCCAACATCACCACAATACAAGTTTAGAATATTTCCCGTCATCCCCAAACATCCATTGTATTTGCAGTCAATCCTTATTCCTACCCTCAGCCCCTAGGCAAACACTGTTCTACTTTCTTTCTGTATCAATTTCCCTTTTATGGACATTGCATATAAATGAAATCATACAATATACGGTCTTTTGTGCCTGGCTTTTCTCATTTACCATAACGTTTTTGAGGTTTGGCCATGTAGCACGTATCAGTGCGTCATTTCTTTTTGTTGCTCAATTGCTTCTGTTACATGGCTATACTATATTTCGTCTATCTATTTACCAGTTGACTGACATCAGAGCTGGCTCCACTTTTTGGTAAATAATGTTGCTTTAAATGTTCACATATAAGTCTTTACATGGGTGTATATTTTCCTTTCTTTGGGGATATCTAAGAGGGTATTTACTGGGTTATGTGGTAACTCTATGTTTAGCTTTTTAAGAAAACATCAAACCGTTTTTAAAGTGGCTGTACGATTTTACATTCTCACCAGCAATGTATGAGGATTCTAGTTTCTTCACATCCCCACCAACGCTTGTTACTGTCTCGGTGATTATAGCCGTCCTTGTGTGTGTGAAGTAGTATCACATTGTGGCTTTTGTTTGCATTTCCCCAATGCCTAATGATGTTGAGCATCTTTTCCTGTGATGATTAGCCATATATATAGAGAGAGCTAATGTATATATATCTTATTTGGTGAAATGTCTGTTCCTATCTTTTGCCTGTTTTTAACTGGGTTATTTGTCTTCTCATTGTTCTTTATATATTCTGGATATAAGTCCTTTATCAGATATGTACTTTTGAAATGTTTTCTCCCAGTTTGTGGCTTCTTTTTTCATTTTCTTAACAATATCTTTTGAAGTACAAAGCTTTTAATTTTGAAGCAGTCCAATTTCTCAATTTTTTCCTTTATAGAGCATGCTTTTGGTTTCTTAAAACTCTTTACCTAAGCCAAGATTACAAAGATTTTTTTCTATGTTTTTATCTAAAAGTTCTATAGTTTTAGCTCTTGCATTTAAGTTTGTGATCCATTTGAGTAAATTGTTGTGTATGGTATGAGGTAAGGGTCTAAATCATCTTTTTGGGTGTGGACATCCAATCATCCCAGCACTATTTATTGAAAAAAAAATCCATTCCCCATTGACTTATCTTTCCACCTTTGTCTAAAATCAATTGATCATACATTTAACAGTTTATTTCCAGATTATCAATTCTGTTCCATGTATCCCTATATGTATCCTTATGTCCAGGGCCACATTGTCTTGGGATTTTATTATAATCAGGATTTGTAAAAGGTCCCCAGGTAACTGTAATGGATAGCAAAGTTTGGAGATCATTATGATAAAAAATAATTTGAGGGGCAGGGTGAGGAGGCCACTTACGATAAGGTGGTCAGAGGAAGGCCTTTCTGGAGCAGTAATGTTTCAGTCAGACCTTAAAGATGAGAAGAAAACAGCTATGAGATGAGCTGAGGGAAGAGTATCCATGAGCCATACTCCAGGAGGCACTTTGCCAGGCCAGGCTGGTGATGGTTGCAGTCCGGCTGAGAGGCTGTGATAACTCCCAAGGTCCTGGCCCGTGAAGCCCCAAGTTCCCAACTCTGCATAATCAGCCAACACTTCATTCCTCCATTGATTTTCAAAATTGGGATGGGTGTAACCTCCTTGAATTACTCAAGAATATAGCACAGTATATTCCACAGAGTAAGTTAAGGGTATAGCATTCCCTTATTCATTCATTCACCCATTCATTCAGTAAATACTCATGGAGTATCTCCTGCATGCAGAGCCATATACTAAGCACTAGGGTGTAATGATGAGTGAAACAAAGTCTTTGCTTCATAGAATTGGCAGAGCACCTCCCTAGAACATCAGTTACAAACACACACACACACACACACACACACACACACACGAGTTGTGAGATTTGAGCACAATGGTGGCAAAGGAAGAAATTGGCACGCAGCATCTGTATAACTGTTGGACTCCTGCATTTCTTCTAAAGAGACAGAAATAGATATACATACTCTCAAAAGGACCCAGTCTAACTGCCTCATGTATGATACAATTCTTTATCCCTTGGCTGCAAATCCCCCTTCTTTGCGCTGCTTTGTGATACTGGTGCTAGACCCTGTAAACATTTCCCTTTGCTGACCAGCAGAATGTTAGCTTTTGTCAAAATTGAACAGTAGAATGATCCTTCAAGGCTCTAGAGGCAGGAAGACCTCCCTTCAGAGTTTCAGTCTCCTATTATTTATTATGCAGTGTGGAACCTGAGTGATGTGTACAGACCAGCTCCAGTGGAGCCCCCAGGCCAAGGCTCTCACCCCTGACTGCCCAGACCTGACAGTGGCAGGCCACTTCCAGAGGCCAGTACAGATCTCTGCCCTCTGGCAAGTTTCTTCTCCATCAGCCGACTGCACGCTTTCTGGTAGGTGCACCCTCTTCAAAGGGGTTTGCATTTTGCCTTGTGGGCGGAGACATTGCCTTGTGTGCACTTTGGGGGCATCTGGCCTTTTTTCTTTCTTTTTTGATCCCCAGTCCCTCCAGCCCTTCTTGGCATCCTCCACATTGGGGGATGTGCTGCTCTCCCTGCCTGTGAGGGAGGCTGGGGCTGCCGGGCCTTCTTCTTCCACCAGCCCCTTCTTCTTCCTCGCTGCCCACGCTTCCTCAGCCCAGAGTGAGGAGCCACTCTTTGCACCTCCTGCTTCTGGGCCTCTTAGAATCTCTTTACCCTTTTTTTTGTAGTTAATGATCTTCTCCTAGTTTACACTTTTTACATTAAAATGTTTCTTTTCAATTAGCCAGTGATGTTTCTATCTTCCAACTGGTCCCTGACTTGACAGAGCCCAAAATTAAGAAAATCATTCCGTTTCATTTGAGCTCCAGCAGTAAGATACATTGAATGGCGCCTTCAGATTGGGAGGAGAAAAAAAAAGAAAACAGATCGCTTCACTTTTTGAAACCCTGGACTAATTTCACAACCCTGTGTCATACAAGGAGCCCATGACCAATCCACGTTTCCCTAGGCTTTGCAACTCTACCACTCTGTGCCAGAGGTGGTTAAAAATTGATGCTGCCACTCCAGAGAGCATATTTCATTTTCCTCCCAACTCAGGTTTGCTTCAAGTTTGAGGAAATGGTTGGAATGGATAGAAAAAGGTCCAAAGCAGCATCTTAGCCCCTGGGATTTGTAAATAGAAAAGTGTTCATAGCAAACTTAGTAATATGGTGGCGCTTCATGCCCCAAGACTGTATCTTAGAGCTGGTATGACGTAGAATGGAAAATTTGGGGGCGTCTGGCCTTTTAAATGTGTGCATTTTCCCCTCTTGTTTATTTGTGAAGGAAGCAATACGGCACAGTGTTTTAAGCGTACAGAGTCTAGAGGCCAGTCGCCTAGTTAAATCCTGGCTCAGCTGCTTTTTTTGTGATCTTTCTTGGCCGAGTTACTCCACATGTCTCAGTTTCCTCATCTGTAAAATGGGGACAATAATAGGACCTATATCATAAAAGGCTGTTGTGAGGATTGAATGAGTTAGTACATAGGAAGTGCTTACATGAGTACCTGGTGCATCGTATGGGCTGTAAGTATTAGCTACCATGACACAGTGGTGATGGTAATGATGACCAGGTAAATGCTAGAAGAGATAAACATGAAGAAGAAATGCTATGAACACTTATTAAATATTGTGTTCCGTGTATTTACTTGCCAAATCTCACTTAACCCTCTAATATAAGATGGTTTTTATTTTGTAGATGAGGAAGCTGAGGCTTAAACAGGTTAAGCCCCAAATCATAGTTAGCCAACTGCAGAGCCCAGTTGGGGTTAGGGTTAGGGATTTCACATGTCTCCCTGGCCCTGGATAGTTTCAGTGCTTCCATTTCACAGATCTTCTTTTCCCTGCCTATCTTTCCAGCCTTGGGTCACACCAAGCTCCTGCATGTTTTCTTGAGAGTAGAGAGTCCTGGATCATGATCGCTCCCACCTCAGGACCTTGCTCTATGGCGACCCCTTTGCCGGGGAAGTTCCTTCTCCTCCTTCTCACCGAATTAACCTCTCATCAAGTCCTGTCCCACTTGACGCTGTTCATGATGGTGGAGTTTGTTCACGATGCTAGGGCGCCTGCCTCCCAATCCAGGTGCCCTGGCGTGGACTGGTCTGCCTGGCAGAAGGTATGCCTTTTTCTAATTCTTACAAGTTTACTTGTGACACTGTGAGTCCACAGGGCAAACACACTGGAGCCAGAGCCTTTTCCTAATTCACACTAAGGTTCCATGCCCCTGTTATGAGGTCTCATAGCATCACTGACCTTGCCTTTATAGTACTTACCACTGTTGTAATTTTTCCAGCTTTTTATTATTAAAAAATCAAGCCCATACAGAAATTGAAAGACTAATACAAGGTACATGCTTACATTAAATACCTAGATTCCACTATCGTTAACATTTTTCATTTATTTTTGCTGTCTATATACCTACTTAACTTCATTAAAATTTCGTCAAAGAAGAACACCTACAAAAAAAATGCACTAATTCTAGGCGTACAGACTGATGAATGTTCGCAAAGTGAACGCACCTGTTGTGGGGTCACCACTCTGACCCTAATCTGGGTGAACCGCTGCATAGGTAGGGAATCTGCAGGGCAAAGGGATGTGCACATTCCGTGCTCTTGCCTCTTCTGAGAACCTGGAATTCCAGGTTTTCTGCCCAAATGACCCTGAGTCCACCTTCAGGTCCTGTTTGGTCCTCTTCCCCAGGTCTTTTTCCCAGACCACATCCCACTAGACCTAGCTGATAGCTTAGGGGTTGCTTTTTACTAGAGATGAGAAGAGAGCTTGAACATACAGGATGGGATGTCCAAACACGTTTATGAAAGGTCCCTTTATAGTGTGGGATGAAGCCACGTGTGGGCCTCCAGTTGTTCTCCTGTCCCAGGCCCCGCAAATGTTACAGGTAGGCCTGCTCCTTGAATTCTCAGCGTTTACGGGACATCATGTTCCCCTTCATTCATTCATCCTATTACTCATTCTTCCATCCATTCAGCCAGTATTTACTGACCGTAAGCTGTGCGAGGCACTGGGGCCCAGGTTATACAGCAAAGAGCTCTAAGCATCACAGGCAGAGCTGACACACAAGTCCAGGAAATGTGGCTTCAGATCCACACTTGACCACAATGCTATTACTGTAGAATATTGAACCACAGAAAGTGGGTAACAAATAATACATTGTTTTATTCTCTTCTCTATACTTTTAGCTTTGCTTACTTCCATCCCTGCCCAAACTGTCTGTTCACTAGCAGAGGCACTAGGCATACACATTGGAAAACCCACATAGAGAACAGCATCCAGGTCAGATGCTATGTGAGCACACACACAAGAAGAACCACCGGGGAGCAGAAGGTGGGGCAGGGAGGCTGGGGGGATCTGAAGACATGGGTCTTTGGTGGAGTCTGAAAGGAGGTGAGATGTGGAGCAGCAGAGAAAAGCAAAGAGCAAGCTCCTGGGCAGAGAGGTAGCATCCACACTTCCGGGCGGCCCGACACCCACTCAGTGAGTCAAGCTCAGCACAGTGGATAAAGTCTATATGAGCCTCCCCTTCCTTTCTCCAGGATGATTGCTGAGCCCTGCATGCCCACTTCCCCCTTCTTGCCAAGGCCCTGTAAGTAGCAAGCAAGGAGCTTTTTGCAATATTTCCTCAAGGGGAAAGTTAGGAAAGAAAAATTGCCATCCCCTGGGCTTTCAACCACTGGCTTCCACCACCAGCCTCTTCAACCCTCTACTACTCAGCGTATGTACAAAGCACAGCAAGATTTGCAGCCTTGTCTGTGGCCTCTTTGAATACATATTTTTACTGTCTGTGGGGGGATGATTCTTCAACTGGTCACCCTTCCTTCAGCTGGGAGGCCTGAAAGAGGAGGTGGTGCAGGCGGACACTTGGAATGATTTCCTCCAGCCCAAGTGTGAGTCCAAAATGTTTTCATCAGAGACCATTTAAACAGGACCTCACAGCCCACATCTCTTGCCCAGTCCCACTTGTTAATGGAAAAATAACTCTTTGCAAACAGAGAATTGGCAAGGAACAAAATGCTGAAAACTATACCAAATTGTAGTCATCCTTCATCATTCCCTTCCCGTAAGTGGATGAGAACAAACTTGTTATTGAGCATATACTTTAAAATCTTTCCCAGCTGTATTATTTTTCCACATAAGCCAGCGGCAGATGCTATGGGTGTCCCACCCGTATCCACTTGCTTTTACAACTTGATTGCATACCTCCAGGTCTTCCAACTCCCTGCACCTGCATTTCTTCCCCTGAGAGATTTTCTGGCCACCACCCAGCAGCTGGAAATGCACCAGTAGTCCTCAATGAGTTTCTAATGGTAGTTGACTTATGGATACCCCAGCTCCGCATCCTTGTGTGGGATGGCTCTGAGACGTGGGGTCTATGCTGACCCCCCCAGAGTTCTCCCAGAGGGTTAAGCTTCACTTCCCCATGATAATAACAGTTTGACAACACACCCTTTGTTGCCTTCCTTCCCTTTCCTGTCTCACTTCCACCTCCCCTACAGTGCTTCCTAGAATCACCTCCCAGGGAAACTACTTCCACTCAAATCCTTGTCTCAGGGTCTAGTTCTAGGGATCCCACACCTAGAATCTTTGTTCAGCTTTTTACGTTAGGGAAGCAAGGCACTACAACTTGAAGAAGGTCCTTTTAAGTAGGAGAAAAAGCAATGAAACTGTTTTCCCTTCGAGCAAATGTTAGGGAATTATGCTTGCTTTAATTTGGAACTAATTGCGCATAAATCTATTTCGATTGTGTCCAAGTTAAGACCGTTTTAGTTCTAAGTAATACAAGACCCACTTAAGCTAGATTACATTTTTGAAAGGAGAAGTGAGGGGCTTTAATCATAAAGACCCTGAGATGTCTCTCAAGGCCAGGAATGTACCTGAGGCAGAGGGACGAATTGGAACTAGGAAGTGAACAGCCATCTTGCTCTTCCTCTGGAGCTGCAAGTTCTCTTGCTTTTACTTCATTTTGCACATCTGCTTCTTCTCTTTCTGTGGACTGGCTTGTCCCACCCCATTGTATCCATGGACAAAACTTCTGAGTTTTCCTATTTTCTTTTCTACCATGGAGCTAATTCAGAATTCCTAGGAGAGAGCCCTGATTGGCTCACCTTGAGTCAGATGTCATCTCTGATCTAATCAGAGGTGGTAAGCAAACTGGGTTAGGGGAGAGGGTGTTAACACATACCTGCTGGAGTGTATGCTTCTGGAGAGCTCAAAGAAGATGGCTGAGGTCTGGCGATACCCCAGAAGAGTGTTATGCAAGATTGGAAGCAGAGAAAGATAAGAAAAAAGTTTTTTAATTGAAACCCTTTGGTTTTCTGCATTTGGTCCTCACCTATTTGGACATTTGAAAGATGCCATTTAGTTCCAAGAGGGCAAATTTTTCCTTTTTTAACATCTTTATTGGAGTATAACTGCTTTACAACAGCGTGTTAGTTTCTGCTTTATAACAAAGTGAATCAGCTATACATATACATATATCCCCATATCTCCTCCCTCTTGCGTCTCCCTCCCTCCCTCCCTATCTCACCCCTCTAGGTGGTCACAGAGCACCGAGCTGATCTCCCTGTGCTATGCAGCTGCTTCCCACTAGCTATCTGTTTTATATTTGATAGTGTATATATGTCCATGCCACTCTCTCACTTCGTCCCAGCTTCCCCTTCCCCCTCCCCGTGTCCTCAAGTCCATTCTCTACGTCTGCGTCTTTATTCCTGTCCTGCCCCTAGGTTCTTCAGAACCAATTTTTTTTTTTAGATTCCATATGTATGTGTTAGCATATGGTATTTGTCTTTCTCTTTCTGACTTACTTCACTCCGTATGACAGTCTCTAGGTCCATCCACCTCACTACAAATAATTCAATTTCGTTTCTTTTTATGGCTGAGTAATATTCCATTGTATACATGTGCCACATCTTCTTTATCCATTCATCTGTCGACGGACACTTAGGTTGCTTCCATGTCCTGGCTATTGTAAACAGAGCTGCAGTGAACATTGTGGTACATGACCAAGAGGGCAAATTGTGCATATAGTATGCAGTGCAAAAATGCCCCTACTCATGAATACCATGCCAAAGGTCACTCAACTAAAACGTGTTCTTACAGTCAGCGAGCTAAAAAAAAAAAGTGGTTTCTAAAGTGCTTTCACCTGGGGAAAGGAGCAAAAATGTGGAATCTATCCATTCCATTTCCAATGTATAGTACTGTGTAGATACGGCAGGAATGCTGCCCCACTTTGGATGACCTTGGGAGCCAAACTTTCTGTATGTATTATTTTTTACTTCAAGCAGACCTGGGTTTGAGTGCCAGCTCTGCCAATTTCTAGCTATTTAATTTCTGAAAACCTTACATTCCTTATCTGTAAGATGGGGGTATCAATTTGATAAAGTATTAATTGATAAACTGCCTGGCACATCGGGAGGGGTATAGGAGTACAATAAATGTTAACTATGAATGTTGTTGTTGTTATTGTTACTAATCCACCATCCATGTAACATTTCTCACTAAAATATAGCATTTCTCATCAAGAGGGTAGTGAAAACTTCTGAGAGTCAGTGAAATGGTGGAAATGATGAGTTCCAGGGACTTTCAGCCTCAGTCAAATTCTAGTTCTGACGTTTATTACCTGTGTGTTAACTTCTCTCTGCCTCAATTTTCTGATCTGTAAAATGGGGATTAATCATCACAGTAACTACCTCTTATGGTTATAGTTAGGATTAGATGAGATGTAAAGTGCTTAAGGCAATGCCTGGTGCAGAGTAAGTACTCAATACATGAGAGCTGGTAATACTGTTAGTATGAGTCACAGCTGTAGGAAGTGTTCTTGTTGGAAATCTGCTTTTTAGTCTGCCGGTGAGATGAGGTGAGGAGGGAATCTTTATAGAAATGTACATAGATCCTCATAATTCACACATGATCTGTCACTAGCCCTATCTCAGTTGAAAGGATATCTCAGTAGAATTAGATTAATATCCCAGTTATTAGTGGTGAAGCTTGGTGTCAAAAATCATATTTATTCCTCAAGGCAAAAATAAGCCTGCTTTGTATATGAGGCCACTGGGCATAGGCCAGATTTGCTCATTCAGTATGAAATATTCCAGACCAACAGATTCATAAATATATATTACAGCCCAAGTTTACTGATAGTAAGAAAAACTCATTTAGGTCTATTTTTGTACATTAGGCAAGCCACCGCTTTAAATACTAACTTGTCTGCTTTTTGAATTGAATTCACATTTATTTCTGCGATTCTGATAAACTGCTGTCCTTAGTTGCAAACCCTTGACTCCATTGCCATCATCACGTTTGCAGCACTGACCCTGGGTACAGAGCCCTGGGCTTCTCACTGTACAGTTACCTGGAAATCCAGGTAACAATCCAGGTGATTGTGATGCACACTCAGGTTGGAGGACCCCAGGGGTAATGGACATGTGGTGAACTGTAGGTTCGTTCCACTGGGTTTTGAATCCCAATGCTACAACTCTTTAGCTGTGTAAACTTAGTAAGTTACTTCATCACCATACCTCTGTCTCTTCTTTTATAATGCAGGGCAATAATAGTTCCTCCTTTTTTAACATTTATTTATTTTATTTATTTATTTTGCCTGTGCCGGGTCTTAGTTGTGGTACTCAGGATCTTTATCTTTGGCATGTGGACTCTTAGTTGCAGAGTGTGGGATCTAGTTCCCCGACCAGGGATCGAACCCGGGTCCCCTGCATTGGGAGCACGGAGTCTTACCCACTGGACCACCAGGGAAGTCCCTATAGTTCCTCCTTCATCAGATTGTTGTAATATTTAAATGAGATAATACATGTAAACCACTTAGTATCTGGCATACAATAAGCACTCAAAAAATGTCTGTTGTCATGACTATAGTAATCCCATTTGACAGATGAGGAAGTTGAAGATAAGAAGATGAGGGGGGTAAGAAGATTTCACTGACTGAACTGACATTTCAATTAGGGCTTATGACCCCAAAGTCCTCACCGCATTCTGAAAATAGATCAGATGATATCAGGAAGGGTTGAGATGGGGACCATACCCCCAAACAGGATTGACCAAATTCAGTTTTCCGGTGTTTTCTAAGTGATCTCACTCAGTGAAAACAACTCTTGGCTTGGATAGCAGTCAAAAGAAGAGTCTAGCTTTAAGTGTTGCTACTTACCTAGTTATTCTCTCTACCAGCCTGTGCTCAGTGAACCCTTTCCAAGAGCCCCACCTCATCTGGGAGGCTGAGAGCAATAAAGAGTCTGTGTGCTCAGTTCACACAAGCAATAGAATTTTTAAAGTTTCCTCTATAACCTTTGAAAATCTTTAGAAAAACAGGTTAGGGGCCTGAAAGAAAGGCAAACATGGGAGTAATAAGAAAATCTATCTCCTCAAGCCGTCCTGAGGATTAACTGAGATCATGTCTACAGAGTGTTTCTAGGTGCAGTGACTGGCAGTTACTAAGTAGTTAATAACTGGCAGCTTTGCATGAAGCAACGCAGTCAAACCAGCCAGAAAAAAATGTCCTTCTCTAACTCAGAAAAGGCTTGTTTCATTCTACTTGGGATGATAAAATTCCTTTAAAGGGCAAAATCAGCACCCAGTATATGACCCTTTAAGACTGAGGCCCATGGCAGGTGCCAACTTCCACCTTTCAGCAAAGGCCAAACTGCCCTTAACTCAGGTGCTGACCATGGGGCAGGGAAACTGTCAGGCCACTCACCTTGACATTAGGATTCCTCATATTTTAGTGGATTTAATCAGCAGCTTTCTTTCTCAGTAACTAAAATCTGCATTCAGTGTGGCATCTCCTTTGCTGTGGTTTCTGCCATCCACACTGTGATGAGAAGTTTTTCTTGAGGGCCCTTCTAGGCAAGCAAATGTCTGGTTTTATCGACGGGGTCTCCCAGACCTGCGTTCAGGTCCTTTCTTCAACTTAACAAGCTGTGTGCTCTTCAGCAAGGTGCTTGACCTCCCCAACTCCTCATCTTCTTGTCTGAAAAAGGAAGATAATGATAATGATACATACTTCAGGGTTGTCAAGGTTAAAAAAATAATGAACTGAGAGATGAGAGGTTTCTCAGAGCGCCAGCTTCTTGTAAATACTAGGTAAAAGGTGATTGTTATTATTGTTTTAATTGGTATTATTTCTGCTTCTGGTACAACTATATTTTAAATTTCTTATAGATGAGGAAACAGGGGTGAAATGGAGATAGTAAGAGAATCTACCATTTGGAGTTAATGGAAGGAATAGTGTAGATGCACACTCTGTTGAACTTCTTAAGTGAATGTTCATTATAAACAATACTTAGGGGACAGACACCAAAAACAATGGGAACTATGAACCTGCAGCCTGCAAAAAGGAGACCCCAAATACAGTAAGTTAAGCAAAATGAGAACACAGAAAAACACACAGCAGATGAAGGAGCAAGGTAAAAACCCACCAGACCTAACAAATGAAGAGGAAATACGCAGTCTATCTGAAAAAGAATCAGAATAATGATAGTAAAGATGATCCAGGGGGCTTCCCTGGTGGCTCAGTGGTTGAGAGTCCGCCTGCCGATGCATGGGACACGGGTTCGTGCCCCGGTCCAGGAAGATCCCACATGCTGTGGAGTGGCTGGGCCTGTGAGCCATGGCCGCTGAGCCTGCACGTCTGGACAGCGGGAGAGGCCAGAGCAGTGAGAGGCCCGCGTACCGCAAAAAAAAAAAAAAAAAAAAAAAAAAAAAAAAGATGATCCAAAATCTTGGAAATAGAATAGAGAAAATTAAAAAAACATTTAACAGGGACGTAGAAGAACTAAAGAGCAAACAAACAATGATGAACAACACAATAAATGAAATTAAAAATTCTCTAGGAGGGATCAATAGCAGAAGAACAGATAAGTGACCTGGAAGATAAAATAGTGGAAATAACTACTGCAGAGCAGAATAAAGAAAAAAGAATGAAAAAACCTGAGGACAGTCTCAGAGACCTCTGCAACAACATTAAACACACAAACATTTGAATTATAGGGGTCCCAGAAGAGGAAGAGAAAAAGAAAGGGACTGAGAAAATATTTGAAGAGATTGTACTTGAAAACTTCCCTAATATGGGAAAGGATATAGTCAATCAAGTCCAGGAAGTGCAGAGAGTACCATACAAGATAAATCCAAGGAGGAACACGCCAAGACACATATTAATCAAACTATCAAAAATTAAATACAAAGAAAACATATTAAAAGCAGCAAGGGAAAAACAACACACAAGGGAATCCCCATAACGTTAACAGCTGATCTTTCAGCAGAAACTCTGCAAGCCAGAAGGGAGTGACAGGACATATTTAAAGTGACGAAGGAGAAAAACCTAAAACCAAGATTACTCTACCAAGCAAGGATCTCATTCAGACTCGATGGAGAAATTAAAACCTTTACAGACAAGCAAAAGCTAAGAGAATTCAGCACCACCAAACCAGATTTACAACAAATGCTAAAGGAACTTCTCTAGGCAGGAGACACAAGAGAAGGAAAAGACCTACAATAACAAACTCAAAAACAATTAAGAAAATGGGAATAGGAACATACATATTGATAATTACCTTAAATGTAAATGGATTAAATGCTCCAACCAAAAGACATAGACTGGCTGAATGGATACAAAAACAAGACCCATATATATGCTGTCTACAAGAGACCCACTTCAGACATAGGGACACATACAGACTGAAAGTGAGGGGATGGACAATGATATTCCATGCAAATGGAAATCAAAAGAAAGCAGGAGTAGCAATTCTCATATCAGAGAAAATAGACTATTACAAGAGACAAAGAAGGACACTACATAATGATCAAGGGATCAATCCAAGAAGAAGATAAAACAATTGTAAATATTTATGCACCCAACATAGGAGCACCTCAATACATAAGGCTAACAGCCATAAAAAGGGAAATCGACAGTAACACAATCATAGTAGGGGACTTTTAACACCCCACTTTCAACAATGGACAGATCATCCAAAATGAAAATAAATAAGGAAACACAAGCTTTAAATGATACATTAAACAAGATGGACTTAATTGATATTTATAGGACATTCCATCCAAAAACAACAGAGTACACATTCTTCTCAAGGTCTCATGGAACATTCTCCAGGATAGATCACATCTTGGGTCACAAATCAAGCCTTGGTAAATATAAGAAAATTGAAATTGTATCAAGTATCTTTTCTGACCACAACGCTATAAGACTAGACATCAATTACAGGAAAAACTCTGTAAAATATACAAACACATGGAGGCTGAACAATACACTACTTAATAACCAAGAGATCATTGAAGAAATCAAAGAGGAAATCAAAAATACTTAGAAACAAATGACAGTGAAAACACGACAACCCAAAACCTATGGGATGCAGCAAAAGCCATTCTAAGAGGGAAGTTTATAGCAATACAATCCTACCTTAAGAAACAAGAAATATCTCAAATAAACAACCTAACCTTGCACCTAAAGCAATTAGAGAAAGAAGAACAAAAACCCCCAAAGTTAGCAGAAGGAACGAAATCATAAAGATCAGATCAGAAATAAATGAAAATGAAATGAAGAAAATGATAGCAAAGATCAATAAAACTAAAAGCTGGTTCTTTCAGAAGATAAACAAAATTGATAAACCATTAGCCAGACTTATCAAGAAAAAAAGGAAGAACACTCAAATCAATAGAATTAGAAATGAAAAAGGAGAAGTAACAACTGATACTTCAGAAATACGAAGGATCATGAGAGATTACTACAAGCAACTCTATGCCAATAAAATGGACAAGCTGGAAGAAATGGACAAATTCTTAGAAATGCACAACCTGCCAACACTGAATCAGGAAGAAATAGAAAATATGAACAGACCAATCACAAGGACTGAAATTGAAACTGTGGTTAAACATCTTCCAACAAACAAAAGCCCAGGACCAGATGGCTTCACAGGCGAATTCTATCAAACATTTAGAGAAGAAGTAACACCTATCCTTCTCAAACTCTTCCAAAATATAGCAGAGGGAGAAACACTCCCAAACTCATTCTACCAGGCAGCCATCACCCTGATACCAAAACCAGACAAAGCTGTCACAAAGAAAGAAAACTACAGGCCAATATCACTGATGAACATAGATACAAAAATCCTCAACAAAATACTAGCAAACAGAATCCAACAACACATTAAAAGGTTCATACACCATGATCAAGTGGGATTTATTCCAGGAATGCAAGGATTCTTCAATATACGCAAATCAATGTGATACACCATACTAACAAATTGAAGGAGAAAAACCATATGATCATCTCAATCGATGCAGAGAAACATTTCAACAAAATTCAACACTAATTTATGATAAAAACCCTGCAGAAAGTAAGCATAGAGGGAACTTTCCTCAACATAATAAAGGCCATATATGACAAACCCACAGCCGACATCGTCCTCAATGGTGAAAAACTGAAACCATTTCCACTAAGATCAGGAACAAGACAAGGTTGCCTACTCTCACCACTATTATTCAACATAGTTTTGGAAGTTTTAGCCACAGCAATCAGAGAAGAAAAAGAAATAAAGGGAATCCAAATCAGAAAAGAAGAAGTAAAGCTGTCATTGTTTGCAGATGACATAATACTATACATAGAGAATCCTAAAGATGCTACCAGAAAACTACTAGAGCTAATCAATGAATTTGGTAGCGTAGCAGGATACAAAATTAATGCACAGAAATCTCTGGCATTCCTATACACTAATGATGAAAAATCTGAAAGTGAAATCAAGAAAACACTCCCATTTACCATTGCAACAAAAAGAATAAAATATCTAGGAATAAACCTTCCTAAGGAGATGAAAGACCTGTATGCAGAAAATTATAAGACACTGATGAAAGAAATTAAAGACACTACAAACAGATGGAGAGATATACCATGTTCTTGGAATGGAAGAATCAACATTGTGAAAGTGACTATACTGCCCAAAGCAATCTACAGATTCAGTGCAATCCCTATCAAACTACCACTGGCATTTTTCACAGAACTAGGACAAAAAATTTCACAATTTGTATTCAAACGCAAAAGACCCTGAATAGCCAAAGCAATCTTGAGAAAGAAAAACGGAGCTAGAAGAATCAGGCTCCCTGACTTCAGACTATACTACAAAGCTACAGTCATCAAGACAGTATGGTACTGGCACAAACACAGAAATATAGATCAATGGAACAGGATAGAAAGCCCAGAGATAAAGGCACACACATATGGTCACCTTATTTTTGATAAAGGAGGCAAGAATATACAGTGGAGAAAAGACAGCCTCTTCAATAAGTGGTGCTGGGAAAACTGGACAGCTACATGTAAAAGTATGAAATTAGAATACTCCCTAACACCATACACAAAAATAAACTCCAAATGGATTAAAGACCTAAATGTAAGGCCAGATACTATCAAACTCTTAGAGGAAAACACAGGCAGAACACTCTATGACATAAATCACAGCAAGATCCTTTTTGACCCACCACCTAGAGAAATGGAAATAAAAACAAAAATAAACAAATGGGACCTAATGAAACTTCAAAGCTTTTGCACATCAAAGGAAACCATAAACAAGACCAAAAGACAACCCTCATAATGGGAGCAAATATTTTCAAACGAAGCAACTGACAAAGGATTAATCTCCAAAATTTACAAGCAGCTCATGCAGCTCAATATCAGAAAAACAAACAACCCAATCCAAAAATGGGCAGAAGACCTAAATAGACATTTCTCCAAAGAAGAGATACAGATTGCCAACAAACACATGAAAGAATGCTCAACATCATAAATCATTAGAGAAATGCAAATCAAAACTACAGCGAGATATCATCTCACACCAGTCAGAATGGCCATATCAAAAAATCTAGAAACAATAAATGCTGGAGAGGGTGTGGAGAAAAGGGAACCCTCTCGCACTGTTGGTGGGAATGTAAATTGATACAGCCACTATGGAGAACAGTATGGAGGTTCCTTAAAAAACTAAAAATGGAATTACGATCTGACCTAGCAATCCCACTACTGGGCATATACCCTGAGAAAACCATAATTCAAAAAGAGTCATGTACCAAAATGTTCATTGCAGCTCTATTTACAATAGCCTGGAGATGGAAACAACCTAAGTGCCCATCATCAGATGAATGAATAAAGAAGATGTGGCACATATATACAATGGAATATTACCCAGCTATAAAAAGAAATAAAATTGAGTTATTTGTAGTGAGGTGGATGGACCTAGAGTCTGTCATACACAGTGAGGTAAGTCAGAAAGAGAAAAACAAATACTGTATGCTAACATATATATATGGAATGTAAGGGGAAAAAAAGGTCATGAAGAACCCAGGGGCAAGACGGGAATAAAGAGACAGACCTACTAGAGAACGGACTTGAGGATATGGGGAGGGGGAAGGGTAAGTTGTGACAAAGCGAGAGAGAGGCATGGACATATATACACTACCAAACGTAAGGTAGATAGCTAGTGGGAAGCAGCCGCATAGCACAGGGAGATCAGCTCGGTGCTTTGTGACCACCTAGAGGGGTGGGATAGGGAGGGTGGGAGGGAGGGAGACGCAAGAGGGAAGAGATGTGGGGACATATGTATATGTATAACTGATTCACTTTGTTATAAAGCAGATATTAACACACTGTTGTAAAGCAATTGTACTCCAATAAAGGTGTTTAAAAAAAAATAGCTAATAACGACCGTCGTATTGCTGCCACTTACTTTTTACACATCTGACCTGTATCTAGGTTGAAATACAATGACCAGCTGGAAAAGTACCACAGTCAGGGTTCCATTAGTAGTAATGGCTGTTGGCTGACCCAGAACATAAAGTTTTTCAGGGCATGAAGTTATGTTTGTCTTCTAGCTTACTTTGACAGATTGTTTTAAAGGGTCTCGTATTGTCATACTGAAAAAAAATCATCAAAGTGTGCTAAGAAAAGGATATTTGGGGCAGGTTAGAGCACTAAAAATGCCTCCCCCAAATAACCCTTACTGTGTAGCTACTCCTTATCAGTCCTGCCAGGAGTGCCATAAATCACCTCTAAATTGACTGTTATGTCATCCTTGGGCATCGGGAATGACAAATAATCTGTGGCCGCCTCCTAGATTCCAAGGAGATCGTTTTCTTGCTCATGTCAACTCAAACCAAAGTACTTAGGAGCAGTGCTGAATTTATGCTCTACCTTTTTACTCTCCCTCTCCCTATTTTAATGGAATAAACAATGAGTATTAGTTCCTGCTTCCTGACATAATGATGGTGGATGGAAATGTGGTTAATTCAGAGATGCTCTCATTGTCTTCAACTCTGTTTGAAACTACACACAGAGTGGTAAGAACCTGCCCAGAATACATATTTTTACAGATATCTGAAGGGGACAACCAAGGAGTAAAGAAAATGAAACCATGAGTAGCTAGTGGCCCATCCTTGGCCATAAAGTGTGATAATAACAGATTTCAAGAGTGATCTTCCTATGACATGCAGTCAGTCCATCAAATGCTTCTGAGCAGGTGGAAGTGAAAAGTTATTCAAGGGTGGTACTAAGTACCCTTAATGAATTATTTATCTTAAACAAACTTGGATGAACCAGAGCGCTCAACTGAAAGCCTATCAGCCAGGAGGCCACCGAAGAGCCCGGCTATAGATCTCAGTGATGGTTTTAAATGCTGTGTTTCATGCCTCACATCAGGTGGGTGACTGCCACGCTGGCTCTGACTCATTTCTTAGTTGCAGTCTACTCCCATTCCCACATGGATGGCCATCTTAGAGCTTTTTTCATCGTGCAGCTTTCAAACAGCTGCACTCCTTGAAATGAAAATTACTGGGGTCACTGGCTTCTTATTTTAGGGGCTATGAGCGGGGCGAAGCAATGTCCCATGGGCTTCCGAGTGCCAGTGGTGCCCTAAGTCATAGATTCCAAAGGCAAAAGGCAGGAGAGAGGGTGGAAAGTTCCACATTGTCTAAGAAGAGGTCAGTGGTAGAGAGAAACAGCAAAAAGGAAGAAGCGTTATTTGGAGAACAGTAAATGCCACCCAGAGATATGTAAGGTGTTGATGTCATGGGCTGCTCACCTCAACTCAAGGTGGGTTTCGGAGATGGATATGTTAAGTGTAATTAATTTACACAGACCTAGGAATCAAAATACACGTACCTGGGACACTGTCACCTGCTGGTTGTCCAATAATCAGTAGCTGAAATCAGTAGCATTGGATGGAGTTGAATTGAAACTATTTGACTCTACACTTACCATCAGCTAATTGTTTGGGGGAAATACTATGAATACCTAACATTTATTGAGCAATCAATAAATAGTAGCTGTTTTGGGTTTGTGCATGCATTGTCACATTTAATCCTCTAAACCATAAGGAAACTCGGGCTCAGAAGGGGCTAAGCAACTTTTTTCAGGGTCATATAGCCAGGAAGTAACACAGCTATGACTTGAACCCAAGCAATTCTCTTGCTAGCCCTCTTCAGGTCTATGCCATATTATCTAGCACTAGTTCCTTAATTTGTCAAAAGGTGACCATGACCCATGCTTTACCCAGCTCACAAGGTTATTACTGATTTCAGTGAAAAAAAGACAGGGGCCCAAAGCGAGAAGTCAAGTGCTACCAAAATGAAGCACATCATTACTATTTGCTAAGTCCAGTCTGCATTCGTGGTTAAAGAGGATGGGCTTCAGGGGCAGATATCTGGGAGTGGATCCAAGCTTTGGTTTTGCCGCTTCCCAGCTATGTGACCTTGGGCAAATTATTTAACTTCTGTGAGCCTCAGTTGGCCCATTTGTAAACTGCGAATAATAATGGTCCCAACCTCATAGAGGTTTTTGGGGGGCCTAAGTGAGATAATGCCTTTAAGATGTTAAGCACAGTACCTTAGACATGGTCAGCATTCAGGAAAGAGTAACTTCTATTAGTATTATTTTCCTGTCCCTTTACGTTAGTTCTCTCCAAGCACTGGCTAGGCTCTGGTTTAAAAACCAGTAGCTGGAGCATCCCACACCTGTCCCTGAGCAGCTGATGAGCCACAGGCACTCTGATTACACTCCTGCAGCACTGAATTAGCGCTTGAGACCTCCTAGACCATCTTGATGGCTAGATTGACAGGAGCAATGATTGCTCAGCCTCTAACCATGATGACAGCAAAGCCTCAATGTTACCAGAACCACCCAAGTGACTATCTTTGGAGTCTAAGTCTTTGTAGGACTATCTTTCTTATCTAAGTAAAACCTACTGCCCCTTCCTTCCTGGAGGAAATTTGTCACCTCCTTCCATGCACCATATTTAGGGGACTGTTGCTAACAGCTATGCTTCATTAGAGAAATTAATATACCTTTTGCTTTCATTTTGGCCCTGTTTTTTCCCTTAGAATGATTAAAAATCTAATTTATAGTTCAAAAGAGGGTATGAAGCTTTCAGCCTGCGTGACCTCATGAAAAAATACTCCTTCTAGAGGGACACCTGAAATAAAGTTCTGTGCTCATTTATTTGATAAAATATCTATGGAGCACCTATTATATGCCAGACATTTGGTACATTGTTGAGTATGACATAAGCCCTGGCATCAAGGCACTTCTGATCTTTTTGGAGCAGCAGATCTTACTGAAATAGTTGGCCTGATTTTTTTTGTCTAGGTGTCCCTGCCCTGTCTTAACTCCTTCCTAGACTCCAGCTTTCAAGGGGTTGCCAGGAGGAGCTTCCTAGGGTCATGCTACTCCTTTCAGTGGCTTCATATTGACTACTAAAAAAGAAGAAAAGTCTAACTTCTTGGTGTGCCACTGCAGACCCTGCACCATCTGGCGCCTACTGCCACACCCACCCTAATCCCTCCTCCTTCCTCTCCTAAGTCCTCTTCTAGCCAGTATGAACAGGGGGCTGCTCCCCAGCAGGACAGGGTTTGTGTGTCATGTTCACCATGCCTACAAAGTGGGGGAGCTCTTGGGCTCCATTCCCTACATGTGCCTGAGTGCCCTGACTTGTCATCCACGTCTCTGTCTGGTGACCTTCCCATGAACCTTTCATGCTACAGATCCTGACCTTTAGGGATACTACCTCCTTGGAACCGTCACTGGATTATGAAGCCTTCTCTCACTTGATTATAAATTTTTATTACATATTAGCTTTCTTATCTACCTTTCCTACTGCATCCAGTGCTAGATTACAACAGAAGCTGAATAAATGAATGAATGAATCAATCAATCAGTAAAATACAAAACTCATCATCTACAACCATAAAATAATGGTCCTGGCACTCTGATAGTGATACTAGTGCTAACAAGGTATAAGCTCTTTCCATTACTTCAAATGTGCTAATGTTGACACTTCAACATTAGCTCAGATAGTTGAAGATCCAGACTCCGGACCTGAGATTCAGAAGTCCCTGTATGCAGCTGCAATTCTTGGTCCTCTGACCTTGACCTTGATTTTGGAGAGAGTGTGATTTGAAGCCGGAATCCACTGACCAGAAGTTAAGGAAATCATTTATTTGAGAATGTGGGGCATTTTAGAAGATTTAACATGGTGTAGGCGTTTGGTACATAAAGGGACGTTTTCAAATTCTCATCTCTGGGATGTATAAGGTAGTGAAAGAGCACTAATCTTGATGGGAGAAAACCTGACTTCACATTTCCCCTTTTATTTTATCTGCACGTTTGATAATGCACAAGTTTTTATGTGTATACTTTTGAGCTTCTCTGGCCCTCAGTTTTGCAAAATGTGGGGGATTAGACCGAATTATTTTTATCTAAAGTTCCTTCCAGCTTTAAAGCTTATTTCTGAATGTATTGCATGAATGTATCAAGCAATATATGAATGTATCAATTGAACAGGAGAACATATTCTGTACCAAGCCTTGTGCCAGCTCCTGGGGAGGGCGGGACAATCTGGACAGACTCACTCATGACGCTCAAATGGAACTTACACTTATATTTAGTGACATCCTCTGATTTAAATCTGCCAGAAAGCTGAATTTAGAAGATTAAGAGAAAATTATAGTTTCTGCTCAGCTAGGCAAATACATATTTAATTGCTAATGTATATTCTAACAAAAATGTCCAAATTGGGTGATTTTTCTATAATAAAAAGAACAAAGGACTTCAGTTTGACCCCTTGAAACCCCCCTTAATCATTCCTTTGATCAGGATTTCCCCAGAGGGACTCAGTCAACCTCCTAGAATTGTCTTCCCTGGCTCACACCTGCCTCTATGCTGATGGAGCCCGGGCAGCCTATCAGGTGCTCAGTTTGGGAGAGCACATTTAAATTATTAAATTATTAATTATCACTGTGCCAGCCTGCCCTTCCCCACTCACTGCATTATCCTTCTCAGGGTTTTAAACTTTCTCCTCTTTTGATTCTTGGGGAAGAGACATTAAGAGGGAAAAATACATGCCAAAGCAGAGCTCACCAATTGCTTACAAATTAAACAATTTCTAGTTGTTTCTAGGCCTGCATTTCAGTGAGTTTAGGAAGGATAAAAATGTTAAGAAACTCTGCCTTTCTGTCTTGATAAAGCAAAGCAGTGAACTCAAGCATATATCTCCCACCCTGGTTCATATTATCTCTGTAGGATGTTCTATTTTTGATTTTTTTCAGAAGCAAGGACGCAGGTTTTGTGTATTTATCATGCAGCCTCAGAAGAGCAAAACAGGTGTCTCCAATATAAGATCATCTCAGCTACCTTATCCATAAGACCGCAAACCTTATTTGTATTCATGTTGTAATTACTTGCTTTTATTTTTATGTATGCATTTGTGCAGTTCTGCAGTACAGAACTCTACAAGGTGAGAAGTTGAACAAGTGTGGTGGTTTATAGTCATATGAAACATCTGAGGCTTAAGTTAAACCATGATTCGATTGTGTGGTCCTTTGAAAGGCTTCAGCAAAAGGCAAAATCAGTAAATTATTTCAGGTTATTTCAGTGTGGGATGAAACTTCTTGTTTCCCAGTTTTTTAATCCATTTTGATAAAGAATAAGAAGTGGAAAATGTTCAAAAATTCTGTCAATTGTAAAATTAAATGAAAACCTAGGAATGGAATTTCTCCTGGTTAAAAAAAAAAAAAACTCCTTATGGAAAAGAAAAATGCAGTACCATAATGCTATGCTTACAAATACAGTTTTTCCTTCCACCGGATTCATCCAGGTGACAATTTTTAGACCAATGATGAGGGTAAAGATAAAGTAGAAAACAGTGTCATTACTGGTTAGTGTGAATCATTGGTCATGGCATACTTTGCTCTCCTCACTTCTGCCATGCCCCTCACTGCTCATAAGTCCCCCTTGATAGCAACTTTTCTTGCCAAAATATCTGGACAGGTGCTTCCCTACTCCAACTGATTTTCATTTGTAGATTTGAACTTTTTAAAAAAAATTTAAACGATTGTTCTTACAAAACTTTGTATAGTATAATTTCTTTATCTTTAATGATTTTTTATTGGAAATGTTCTAATGCTCTATAAACTTAAAGTGTTGGGTTATTTATCACTTTTTAAAATTCTTGTTCCATGTATCATTTTTTCAGTATAGATTATCTAAATCTTGGACCTTTAGTTTGGAATTCTCATTTCACTGATATCCAATGTATATATCTTTAATTCACTTTTAGAATTTAAAATCATGAGATGGCACTATCATTTAATAAGTATAAAACTCAACTAAATCACTACTAGCCAGGGCTCTCCAGAGAAACAAAACCAATAGGATATATATAGATGTATGTAAGAGGAAGTTTATTATAGAAATTGGCTCACACAGTTATAAAGGCCAACTAATCCCACAACGTGCCATCTGCAACCTGGAGAACTAGGAAGGTTAGTGGTCAATTCAGTCCAAGTTCATAGGCTCCATAACTAGGAGAGTCAGTGACGTAATTCCCAATCCTAGGTCGAAGGCCTGAGGACGGAGGGGCTGCTGGTTTAAGTCCCAGAGTCTGAAAGCCTGAGAACCAGGAGCTCTGATTTCTGAGGACAAGAGAAGATGGATGTCCCAGCTCAATAAGAGAGAGGGAATTCACCCTTTCTTTGCCTTTTTGTTCTATTCAGGCCCCCAATGGGTTGGATGATGCCTGCCTACACTGGGGAGGACACATCTCTTTACTCAGTCTGCTGAATCAAATGCTAATCTCGTCCAGAAACACCCTCATAGCCACTCCCAGAAATAATGTTTTAGCAGCATCTCCTAGCCCAGTCAAGTTGATATATAAGTAACCATCCCAATCACTATATATTAATTGCCACTTTTGGCCCTTACAACCTTGCTGGGTTGATGACCTGTTCATTCACCTAGCTGTCTTGACAACAAATAGTTATTGAGAAAATGGCCATAAGATGCAGCTAATATGCTAGATCCTGAGGATACAAGCTTAAAAGTGATTGTACCTGCCTCTAGGAGCTTAGAGATGTGACACTGTCACCCCCATGTTCATTGCAGCATTATTCACAATAGCCAAGACATGGAAGTAATCCAAACGTCCATCAACAGAAGAACAGATTAAGAAAATGTGGTAAGTACATACAATAAAATATTATTCAGCCTTAAAAAGAAGGAAACTCTACCCTTTACAACAACATGGATGAACCTGGAGGACATTATGTTAAGAGAAATAAACCGTTCTCAGAGGACAAATACTGTATGATTTCACTTATACAAGGTATCTAAAATAATCAAACTCATAGAAACAGAGAATAGAATGCTGGTTGTCAGGGGCTGGGGGGAGGGGGAAATGGGAAGTTTTTATTCCAAGGGTATAAAGCTTCAGTTATACAAGCTGAATAATTTCTTGAGATCTGAGCATGACATTGTGCCCACAGTTAACAACCAGTGTCGTGAACCTGCCAATTTGTTAAGCAGGTAAACTACCTGTTAAGTGTTCTTACACACACACACACACACACACACACACACACACACACATACACATATCCTCACGCACAGGCACATCCACACACACACACAAAGACACAGGGAGATTTTAGAGGTGATGGGTGCGAACATTACCTTGACTGTAGTGATGCTAACACCACATGGATACTATCATTGCATAGTTCCCAAATACTATGCCTATGTCCAAACTCACCAAATTATATATATTAAACATATACAGTTTTTAATAAAAACAAAACAGAACAAAACCTCAAAGGTGATATCTGTTATGTGACAAATGACCCATAGCAAGAGTAAATACTTTAGGAATTCACGTGAGGAAACACTCACTTTGGGCTGGGGTCATCCATGAAGATTTCTTAGGGGAAGAATTTGAGTTGGAACGGAAGGATGCTTAGAGCATGACAAGCACAGGAGAGGAAGAAGGGCAAAGAGGTCAGACAGCATGGCATGTGCGGGGACCAGTGATGGGCTGCCTCACAGAGCTTGCTGTAGGGAGGGGGTAAAAGTGTTGAAAAGCCCCAGCCTGGTTATGGAGGGCCCTGAACAGTAGAATGGGTAGTTAGGCTTTCTACCGTAGCCAAATGAATGTTGAAGTCCTTAAAATTAACTTATATGAGTGAGTTTATTCATATTAATGAAATAGAATGGGTACTACAGCTCAACTTTTTCTGTCAGGAATGTTTAAACTGTACACATTGGTGAATGTGAAATGGTTGTTCTATTTGTCTCAACCAAAACCTGGAATTTCCACCGAGCACATCAACTGGCTTTATCACAGAAACACATAAATCAAGTATCATCTAAGCAACGCCAGGTTAGAGCCAGAGGGAATTTCAGTCTGAAGATATGTGTTTATAAGCTGTGAGTCTGCACTTAAGGTTTTAGAAAGTTAAAACTTAAACGTGTTGAAACTAAAAAAGGGTTTCGACATTTTTGACTAATTTGGCTAAATAGCCCATATTTAATTAATTCAATCTAACACTTAAAATTAGTACATGTCAACACAGACTAAAGCACTTCTCCAAAATTCTGTATCTTTTTTTTCCCTCTAGGAGCTTTTAATTACTTGAGATGACAATTTTTATGTATCTTTCCCTTCACAAATGGTAAGTAATGATGTTAGAAATAAACATAGAGAGTTGTCCTTCTCCAAATTACCAGCATGAATTATCAAACATTCCTAATTTTAATCAGAAAAACAGCCTTAATTTGGTTTCATTAGGTCTAAATTAGTGGACACGTCCCCATGTTCCTCATCACCATTTGGGGTCCCCCCCCATTTTCTTCTTTTAAAGGGGATGGCAGAACAGATGTACGTTTATTCCAAACTAGACTTGATAAAAGAATCTTTATCTCTCTCTGGAAATATAAACAATACTCGGATCCCATGAGTCCCATGACAAAAACAAGTTCTCGGTGTCTCCCCAAAGTGGATTATGAGGGATTGGCAAACTCCAGCCCATGGGCCAAGTCTAGCCCACTGACAGTTTTAATAAAAACACAGTCTCTGTAAAACATGGCCACGCTGACTGCCTTACACATTGCATACAACTATGTACTTTCATGCTGCTGCAGAAGAGCTGAGTAGTTGTGACAGAGACTGCGTGCCCATAGAGCCTAAAATATCAGTGATCTGGCTCTTCCCAGAAATGATTTACTGACCTCTGGATTAGATGACAGTATATCATTAGTGTTGTCACTATTATTAAACATTTTTACCTCATGTTACCTTCAGATTTCCAAAGCCCTTTTAGAAAGATTGCTTTTGAAACATCACCTAAGATAGCATATGCAAAAAAAAAAAAAAAAAAAAAAAAGTTGCTTCAGAAATTGGAAGGCCTTACAGAAATGGAAGTTTTCTGCTTTCTTAATATAAAGTCAGATTATACTGCTCTCATTTTACAAATGAAGAAGCTGAATCTAAAAAGAATCACTGCTTCACGTAACACCTGCCTCAGTCTTTTCTTGGGATTCCCAAACTGTGTCCCAATGAGTTATTAATGTGTGTGAGAAAGAAAACGTTTCTATGATCAAAAAGTATTTCTTTGTCTTGAAATTTATTACAACTATAAATCCTAATATATTAACATATTCAGAGAATATATTAATTTCTCAGGTTCTGAGAAATTCTGCAGTGAAGAAACCAATTTAAACTTATTTTCCTCAGTTCTTTCCTAGTATTTTTTGAACAGAGACATACCTCCTTCACCTTCAAAATAAATTTCTTCACATCCCATGGAAGCAGTTGGGGAAACCTTGCTTTATACACTTTGGTACCTGAAAGAAAAGTTGACATTAGAACCCACTCCTTTATTTCCTGAAGCCCAGCTCTCCTGTTGTCACTTAGGATGCACTATTTCTTCTTTAAATGTGTAGATTTGCCACAAGAGACAATTGTGTACCTTTTCTAAAGTATATAAGGAATACATTTTAGAAAAGTAGAAAATTGAATAAGCAAAGGAAAATATAGAACACAAGAAACAGTATCCCCTAGCAACAGCTATTGTCTTTCGGTATAAATTCTTTCAGGATGTTCTCTGTGAAAATAAGCCATTTTATATAAAAATAGAATTTAGCATGCATTTGGTAGTTAACTTCATGTTTTTTCACTTAAATATTTAATGGACATCATTTAAAGTCAGTAAATATAGTCCTATGTTTTTAATAGTTGGAGTGTGATCCATTGTATGGATCTAATGCCGTTTTAAAGCAAATCTCCTATGGTTGGATATTTGGGCTGTTTCTACCTTTATTCAACCAGAAGAAATTCCTAAGGGGTGGCATTGCCGAGTTGGAGTGTTTGTTGTTAATGTCATTAAACATAAATGTTTGTCTTTTATGTTCAAGATCTACAGGACTCAGGTGACCATTCTGCCCCCACCCCCTGGGGCCTCACTGCACCTGAACAGTTGCCTCAAGCTGCTCTGTATTCCTGTTTATCTCCAGGCCTCAGACCACCTTCCCTTCACAGAGTTTCTGCGATCTGACCCTTGGTCATCTAGTAGTTTTATCTAGTACCTTTCATCTAGTAGTTTTGTCCAAGGATGTCTGTTATCCAAATCAGTTATTTCATTTGTAGATCAAAAGTCGGTATTTTTCTAATTCTACCATTTGGTCTCTAACTGATTTTTAAAATACAGCAATATGCAAAAAGGGAGACCTTTCCCAGAATCAACAATTCAGTAAAGTAAACATTTGCAGCCTGGCCTCTTGGTGCCCAAGTTTGCTTTCATGAGAGACTCACACATGTCGGAGTCTCTCCAGGAAGCAGAGGCAGTACCTTTCAAGGCTTCCGGTCTAGCCAGGGTGCTGGGGTTGGTTTCAAAATGTGGTTCCCATTGAAAAGTTCCCAGTAACTCCTTGTCAGTTAAGACATAACATCACAGTTACAAAAATGCTTAAGATCTCAATTTCTAACTGAAGTGAACTCTTCCTTTCATATGCAAACAATAGTGAACTTGTTGGTTCAAAAAATATAAAAATCAATGAGAAAGATTTAAGGGAGCAATTAATGAGATAATGTCTAGAAAGCAGTTTGAGCCCCTGGGAAGCAATGTGTTTATACCCATAAAGCATTTTTACCATTATGTTTGTACATGAGCCATAATAAATACAGTTGAATTCTTCTGTGAAATCAGTGCCTGAAGGTAGGGGAAAAGGAGTCAATATTTTGTGTCTATGTATCACAGAGATGTTTGTTCACATCCATGTGAATATTTATTTACAATTACTATTAGAGCACAAAACCTTCTTTAAAATGCGTTTGACTAATCTCAGGTTCAAGAAGAGTGACTTCTGGCAATCACCTTCACTGTTACCCTTGAAACTCAGGACTTGCCTATTATTTTAAAATTGTACTGTCATGTTCAGGTTGGCTTTAAGTCTTTTCAGGAAGATTCTGAAGAACCTTTGAACCTTTACCTATTTCTTTATTGACTTTGTGATTTATTTAAAGGACACTGGATTTCTTTATGCCATCCATCCCCCTACCTAGGACACTGTCTCCAAGTTACAGGTAAATACAGAAAAACTAAACTAGATATACTTCCTAAATTCAAAATGACTCTGACTGATTGTCCTTACCTTTGCCTAAATAGGAAACAAAGACCATGAAGAATTTTACAATAGCTTTGGTTCTAACTATGGGAAAGTCTAATCCTTTAATCTATCCGATAAATAGAAAAGATAGAGAAGTTGAACGTGTCATTTAATCTTGAGAGCCCATATTTTAGAGCAGTGCTTCTCAAATTTTAATGAGCATACTAATCATCTGGAGATCTCCTTAAAAAGCAAGCTGTGATTCAGTAGGTCAGGGTGGAGTCTGAAATTCTGCATTTCTAACAAATGCAGTGATGATAAAGCTTTTGGTTCACAGACCAAACTTTGAAATGCAAGGACCTAAAATATTTTAAAATACTGAGCTCATAGACCATTATTTGAATTGAGGTACACACTTGGAAAATATAAAGGCACACCTTTGTATGTGTATCATATACACATAATATTTGAAAGTTTGTCAAAATTTAGAACATACTCAAAAGTGAGATTTCAGTGTATGAAAGAGCAAATTATTTGCCAAATTATCCCTTTGAAAATGCATCTATGGTGCTAATATAGACATTGGAAAGAGAATTTGATGCTCCTGAAACTCACCACAAAAATTTGGAGTTTTTTGTAGTGAGCTGACTAGTTTTTGAAGCATAACAGGTGCTTATTTTGGAGTAGAAATAAGTCCATATTTCATAGAGAATCTCTACCAACTGCTTATTTGTTGTTGTTGCTGTTTTTTTTATAACATATCAATTTCCCCTTTGAGCTGACTTTTTTCTTTTTTAATTAGTTTTTTGCTTGTTTAAATTTGTTTTTCCCCCAGCTTTACTGAAATACAATTGACATACAACATTGTGTAAGTTTAAGGTGTGCAAAATGATCACCACTGTAATGTTAGCCAACACCTCCATCATGTAACTCACACAATTACTGTTTCATTTTTTGTGGTGAGAACATTTAAGATCTACTCTCTTAGAAATTTTGAAGTTTATAGTACAGTATTATTAACTATAATCACCATGCTATACATTAGATCCCCAGAACTTAATCACCTTATAACTGAAAGTTCGTATTCTTTGACACTGCTTATTAAAATTCTGTAGACACTTTGTCCCGAGATTAGTTAAGGGAAAAAAGTTCAGATAATTCATTTTGGCCAACATTTATTGAATGACTACCACGTGCAAGGAACTGTAAAAGACACTGAAGTTACCCTAAAGGCAAGTAAGACAGAGCCCATTGCTCGATCAGCAAATTAGCTAGTGGAAGAGAAAGATAAGCACACTGCTAGTGGTAATTCTGTTAGAACTACAGTAAGAAGGTAATAGTCAGCTAGAGCTGCTATAACAAAATTTCACAGGCTGGGTGCTTAACCAACAGAAATTTATTTCCTCACAGCTCTGGAGACAAGTCCAAGATCAAGGTGTTGGCAGGGTTGTTTTTCTCTGAGGCCTCTCTCTTTGGCTTACAGATGGCCACCTTCTCACTGTGTCCTCACGTGGTCTTTCCTCTGTGCTCACATCCCTGGTGTCTCTTTGTGCATCCAGATTTCCTCCTCTTATAAGGACATGAGTCTGATTGGATTAGGGCCTGCCCTCACAGCTTCCTTTAAACTCAATCACTGCTTTAAAGGCCCTATCTCCAAATACTGTCACATTCTGAGGCACTAGGGGGTTAGGGGCTTCAACATAGGAATTTGGAGGGGACAAAAAACTTAGCCCATAACAGAAAGGCAAAAATGTTCCTTGGAGCAATGGACAGAAAACAATGAATTATTACTGGGGTCGAGGCAGTCAGATGAGGCTGATTGGATGTAGCATTTGAGGCGACCCTCAAAAGAGGAATCAGATTTGGATTGCATAGGTTAAAAATTGAGGAAGAGTCAGGATCAAAAGTCAGAAGCATTATTTTAGAAATTTGTTTGAACAGTGAATCAGAAAACTTGGAAAAGCAGGGGGAAAAAATCCCTAATAAAAGCCCCCTCCTGTACAATGATTGTTATTATTTTGTTGAATTTCCTTTCCATCTTTCTTACCTGTCTAGTCTTACATACAATCAATATGTATAGACACATTTGTAACTTTTGTTTATTTTTTTTGACTGTATCTTCAGCATTCTACAACTTATATAACATTTTTACATTATATCCTAAGCATCCTCCGCATTTTAGTATATCTGTCAGAATTCATCCAACCATCCCCTTTTGTTGACAGTTCAGCAGCTGATAATTTTATAAATATTATGAAGTTTTTGTAGTATTGGGTTATTTCATAGTGGTTACTGTCCCAGCAGTGATATCGATAGGGCATATTTTCAGAGATGTCTCATATTTGTTAAATGATTGGATAATATGAACATTATTATACCCCCTGATATATATTGACAAATTACCTTCCTAAAAGACTACACCAATTTTCGTGTCACCAGCAGAGGGTGACAGCACCGGTTTTACGCTCAAAGTCACGTCCACTGTGCCTTCTCTGATGCCCTACAGTAGTCTACTGCTGCCCCAGGTTCTCCACCCGTGTCACCCTCTTTTGTTTCTTTCATGGCACTTAAGATTATGTAAAATTATCTTGCCTGGTGTGTAATCCTGCACACTGTTTTTCTCTCCCCTTCTAGAGAATAAGCTGCATCGTCGCAACAACCTTGTTTGTGTTGCTCCCTCCCTGGCCCATTGTAAACACTCATAAGATACTTAATGAGTGAGTCCATTTTGCCAAAATGGTAGAGAAAAAAATGTTCTGGGTCCTATTAATTTGTTTATTTTTAAATTGCTAACCTCATTAGTAATATATTATCAGTTGCCCATCCCCTTCTGTGAATTGTTTAAGTCAATGCAAACGCAAATATTGGCTGTGAACATGTAACATAAGATATACAGGCCAGCTGGCCTAGAGCTCACGCTATGGACTCAGTATTTTTCTAAAACACATGTGCCCATGTATTCTGAAGCTACACATATCAACCTGACCAGGGATTATAAGGGCATGGATGGATGTAAGGAAAATGAGGTAAGAAAAGACTGCACATGAAAACGTGCTGGAAAACATAAGATGACAAGTCATTACCACCAGGGGAGGAACGGCAGGGGATTTTGTCTCTCGGGACGTTTGGCAACGTCTGGAGACATTTTTGCTTGGGAGGGGAGAATGCTTGGCCATCACTGGGTAGGGACCCGAGTTGAGCCCCCGCCATACAGAAACCCTAATCTAGAGCGAGAGACAGGCATCAATATTGTTTAAAAGCTTCTCAGATAATTCAGGTAATGTGCAGCCACGTTTGAGAACCATTGGCATTTTGAAGAAATGGTTCTCAGACATACGTCAGCTGAGGGGCCTATTAAAATCCATTGAGAGCATTTAAAAACATGGATTCTCCGACCCTAATTAATGCTCTCCCTGGCCCCATCTCTTCACCAGTAGGTCTGAAGTGAAGCAGGTGAATCTACAGTTTTCAAAAGCTCACCAGCTGAGTCTACTGCACTTCTAGAGCTGGAACCAGGGTGAGTGGAGTGATTAGGAGCTCCGTGGAGGTGGGGGGGGAGGGGCGGGGGGAAGGGCGGGGGGGGTGTGGCTCTCTATTGCTCCCAGGTGTGTGCTTTTAGCAGTAACTCTGCTCGATTTTGCCAGAGTCGGGCTCAGCGGTTCATGTTGTAGTAAGCTAGGACACACACCGCAGGTGACTGAAGTGAGAGGGGCTGCTCTGGCCTGTGTGTTTTCAAGATGGCAAACCTGCTTGCCTAGGTGGCACTGGAGTCTGGAGACAGCAGGAAGAGAGACCACGTTCACGTTGTTCAGACAACCTGTCCGCAAGGCCCAAGGAGCTCTGCTATTAAGCAGTGAGCACTCTGGCCCCCTTTCGCTGCCTGCATTGGACACGATGGAACTAGAAGCTTCTGAAAGCAGATGAAAGGTAAGACACTCCAGGGAAATGGCTTGTTCCAATTTACCCCATCACTCAGAACAGGATTCCAACAAAGGAGCTAACCCTTTGCATGACCCCCGCCCCTGGCTCCCTCTCCCACATATTCTGTGCCTAGCGTGGGCTTTATTTCGAGATACTTTTCAAATATGACTTTATGATTTGAGGCTTCCAGATTCCCCACATAGTTCTCAGTCGTGCAGTGTTTGGCATGTTATCTGGGTCATCAAAGTGCTTGAGCTCACTCAAAATTTATAAGCAGAGGTGCCTTCCTGCTACCTTCAGAATCCCTGGAGCTGGGTGGATTTCAGCAGAGGCTGTCCACCTGCAGCACGAACTGCCTCAGGCTAGGGCTGAACAAGTGGCACTAAGATACATGCTCGTTGTGGTTTATTGAGCCTATTGACACCATCTTTTAGGAAAATCAATGCTTCAGTCTTGCCGAGAACATGGAAATAAAATGATAAAAATAAACCAAGGCCAATTGTTTCCTGATGGAAAAATGAGAGATGAATTAAGAACATTTATGATCAGCAACAGAGGGGTATTCGTGAGCTAAGGAGGATTTAGGAACAATGAAAACGGGCTGTGTTTGGCGACTCAGTGGTGCTAGCTGTTCTGTGCTCGGAGGACATCCTTGTCCCAAGTGTGCGGTCTCCTAGTTATTAATGGTGTTGTTTGGAATTTGTGCTTTGATCTGATTGAAACCAACATTGTTCCCTCAGTCTCCCATCAGTTTTTTCTTGTGAAATAAACCTTTGTCTTAACTGAGTTACCTAACTGATAAAAGGCGATACTACTAATCATAATAAGGATAATAACAAACTATTACTGGTATCTCCTACATATCTATTTATTATCTCATTTATTCAGCAGTTGGTTTTTTTTTTTTTTGAGTATGTACTCTGCATCAGGTACTATTCTAGGCTCTGGGATACAATGTGACCAAGACAGACAATTCGCTGCCTTCTTAGAACCTACCAGTTCATCAGTTCAGTTGGGGGACAGAAGGTAAACAAACCAATGTAATATGATGTCAAATATTAATACAATGAAGAATAAAGCAGAGAAACAGGATGGCAAGTGAATGGGGTACAGTTTACGTGGGGAGGTCAGAGAAAGTCGCTCTGAGATGGTATTTAAGCAGAGGGAAAGAACTACTCTATGACAAAACAGAGACCCAGGAATGATCTCATTTGGGAGGCTGCAAGTATATTGGAAAAAGCCTGATCTTTGAAAGCAGGAATCCTGGGATTCTGGTCCTGGCTGCATTTCTGATTAGCTGTATGGCTTTGAGAAGTTAAGTACTCTCTCTGTGTATTCTGATTTCTCCAGGTGGAAAAAGGAAATATGGTGGTTCACCTTATAGGTTGGTTTTGAGACTTGAATGGGAACCTAACATTTGAAACACAGTGGATTAGAACGTAGGAGAGCCTTGATAAATGTCGATTCCCTTCCCCTACAGTGCTGGGGATGCTGAGAGAGAGACTGGCAGATACTCAACTCAGCTCCTGTCCTTGGGGGGGCTGCTGTGCTTTCATTCAGTCTGTCCGTATGCGTTCGAGAGCCTGCTGGGCACGCTCAGGAGCTTGCCAGTGAAGAAGGCAAGACAGTATCTGATCCTCCGCATCTCCATATAGAGCATGTTCTATGACAGCTCGTGTCTGAGGACTGCACATCCTGGAGCCGGCTGTGTGGGTGCAGATCCCCACTTAGTAGCTTTACGGGCTGGCAAGTATGTTAACTTCCCAGCACCTCCATCTCGTCATCTGTAAAATAGGAAAATAATACTTACCTCGTAAGGTTGTCAGGATGATAAAAGGAGTAACTATTTGAAAACCACCTAGAAGGGGGTCCCGCACATGATAGGTACTAGAAGAGTGTTGCAAAGTTAAAAATAAAAAATATTCCACATGAATGGTTCTGTTCTATAGAAGAAACAGGCTACCCTTCACTATGTTTGTCCCCTCATTTAATGATCCCAAAAGCTCATGTTACATATGAGGAAACGGAGACTCAGAAATGTTAAATGCTTTGCCCCAAAGTAACATGCCTGGTTAGTGGGGGAGCTGGAAATGTAAACTGAGTTTGACTCTGGAACCCCTTCTTGACGCCCTTTCCTCCAGGTGGGCTTACTGAAGCTACAGAGATAGGCACAGGAGAGTTCCTGCCCTCAGAGGATTTAAAGTGGAGAGGGAGAGCCACTAAGGGGTTAAATGATGTGCACAGGATCTCGCAGCTCATGACAATCCAAATCCAGGACTTCCAATTCTAAGTCCAGAGCAACTTTGCTCTGCCATTTGTAGAACTAAATGCAGTAAACATTTATTAAATGATTCTGTATACAAGAAGAGCAAAATAATTCCTGATGTGTTAGGGTCACCAGAAGAGATGGTTCTCTCTGGGGAATACTAAGGAGAACTTCTAGGACTGGGAAACTGGAGAGAAGTCTTTCCTTTTTTTTTTAGATAAACTTTTTATTTGGGCGTAATTTTAGATTTACAGAAAAAGTTGTGAGAATAATACATAGGTTCCTACATAGCTTTAATTCAGTTTCTCCTAAAATGGTAACATCTTACCTGTATAAAGTACATTTATCAAAATAAGACATTAACTTCGCTACATTAATATTAACTAAACTACAGACTTGATAAGGATTTCACCACTTTTTCTGCTAGTATCTTTTATCTGGGATCCACTCCAAGATACCAAATTGAATTTAGGGAAATCCCTTTTTAAACTTAAGAAATTTTAACTTGTACCCCTATTTACAAGTCTTGGATTCTGGTCAGGGAGTAAAAGGATACTGCAACTCATTTAATGGTGTCCTCTATTTGTTCAGAAAGGAGGAGTTGGGTGCCTCTGAACTTTGAATGGCACAGTCCTTATGCAGATTTGTTTCCCTCACTAAAGAAAAAAGGATCAATCAATACAATAGGATAAACTCTAAATTTCTTTGTAATATCCAGAGCCATAAATTTGTTGGGAAAATAACTGCTTAGATTTCCTCTTTTTTGATTTCTTGATCTAATACCCCAAAGACAAAATGAATTTATCTATCTGTAATGTGTTAATTGACCCCTCCCAAGATAGATTTCACTTTTCTTTTTAATGCACACCTCTTGAAATTATCCTCTTCTGTGAGTGTGTGTGTGTGTTTCTCAAAGTGGGGGTTAATCTAAGGGGGATGAAATGATATTAGAGAAAGCAAATGAAAGAGGTCTTTGAGTTTCACATTCATTTTTATTACATAATTTTGTCTGAAATGTTGGTTAACTTAAATGTATAATGTGAACCTGGTGTATTTGCATTCATTCAACAGCTTTTTAGTTTGTTTTTGGCAGAGGTCTTCCTGACCTTGGAGGTATTAGAAAGATTGCTTTCACATGGGTGGATGGCTTAGGTGTATTTCTCCAGTGTATTAGCCAAAAATGGGTTGGTCTTCTCACCAGCATGGTGCCATTCCTCTTTAACCTCTTGTGTATTTGTGTCAAAATTAGTTATGACCATTAGAGAAGAAATGTACAACACAAAGCAACTTTTTTCACGTCTAAGCTTCTAGGTGTTTGCCTTGTGGTAAGAAGCTTAGGGGAGGGGTTACCATTTGATAATTTATACAGACTTTTCCTGACTCAGTCATTTTTTGCAACACTCTTATGTCTTCAAGTACCGCTTCAGTAGATATCCAGTCATTGTTTATCCGTACAAGTTAAGTTATTTTTGCCCAGTAGGGACTAAGAATGATACTGGTCTGCACTAGTAAGGATTATTAAGGTAGACTCTCTTGTTCTAACTTGGAAGCAGTTATTTTGAGAAGTAAAAAAACAAAGGTGTGGAGACCAGTCAAGTTGGAAATCGTCAGCCAAACCGTGACTGCTTGATGATTTCCCTTCCCATTAGTGAATTCACCACTTGTCACAGTTTATACTCTGAAGCCTGGCATTAAGATTCCCGAGTATACAACCTGAGAGTTTCCACAGCTTTGAGGATGGTTTCTCTTTATTGCCCATCCAAACCTGTGACACCAGCTGAGCTACCCACTTCTAACAACTCCTACCTCCTCAGCTTTATTCCTGCATTCGCATGCATCTAATGCTTTCCCTTCTGTCTCTGTTTGTGAAGTTCTTTCCATCCTCCAAGAGTCAGTTCAGATAATTCCCTTAATTCCCTCTATTCACCTCTCCTAAAAAGAATTCTTTTTGACATAAACATGCATTCTTGGTGGGAACAATATTATCCTCAAGGGAGCAAAAGTTGATTCACAGTTCAGGGGGGCGGGTAGAAAATCTTACCCTCTTTGTGTATAACATACAGATACACATACAGAACATAAACAGATAATCAGTATATTTTTCTATTAAAATTTTATGGAGGAGACAATTCGGAGAAAAAATATCTAAAAAGGTTCTCAGGGGGACAATAAGGAAAAACTTTGAGAAACACTGGTTATAGACTAATCCTTGAGTAGTCACTGTTTCCAGCACCAGGAATCATCTCTCTAGCAGGTGTATCCTCTTAGTGTCCTAAGGTAAATAAAACAAGAGATGCAGATAAAAGATAATATTGGCCAGATGTTGTAATTGGGCAGTGCTCCATCCTCTGATCCTCCCATCACCAAGACAGAAAGAAATATTTTTAATGTTATCTTGTCCAGGGGCTTTGTCTGCCCTTTTGCACTTTCTGACTTACAAAATCATCAGTAAATTTTTCATTGTGTTTAAAGATTCCAAGTTAGCACAGTTTATGTGTTTATATGCCTGGACCTATCAGACAAAATGGAAAAATACAGACATTCTGTAACAATTGTGGGGAGCAACCAAAGGAACAACCAGAAATGATAGAAAAATTGTTATGTAAATGCGGAAGCCACAAGGAGAAGTGGGAGAGACCTTGTTTGGCTATAAAGAGTCACTTTGAAGGCCACTATCCCTGGCCCACCTCCCTAAAGGGTTAGAAAAATTGAAATACTTTCTCAGCCATCCTTTCAGCCAGGGGCGTCTGCGTGACAGATCTAATAGAAAATTGCTGTTGGTAAGGATGGACTTTCTGGGAAAGTTTTTGCTCTTACTAAAAGATACAAATGCAGTTGGCTCTTTTCCTTTTATTCCGTCTTTGGAAGCAAGTATAATGTCAGGATCTGGCAGCCACCTTGTAATTTAATTCTGAGGCAGCAAATTCAAGGCCAAAACTCCAGCATGCTGTGGATGACAGAATGGAAAGAGAGGAAGAGACTGAGTTTCTGGTCACATCATTGAATAGTTAGACCAGTGTCAGCAGTTCCCTGTTGTTCCATGGAATACTATGTCTATCCTGCCTAAGCCACTCTTAATTGGGTTTTCTATTACTTGCAGCTAAACACTTTCCTACCTCATTTAGGAGATAATGTTAGATGATGAGGAAGAAACAGACAAACATTTTTCTGCCTTGCTCTCTAACTCTAAGTGACTTTTAATCCCCCAGGTTATTTCTATAACATCAGGCCTCTGCAACCTTAGCTCATTAATATTCCTTGACAAGGAGTTATTACATGTCTTACATTTCAAAATAGGTTGGAAGCTCTGGAAGGTGGAAAGCCAAGGCTTTACCAGGAATTTTCTGATCATCTCTCCCACTGATGATAATGCCTTTGATTGTGTTCTGCATACTTGGAATCTAAGTGTCCTCCACCCTATCGCCCCGTTCCATCCAACTAGGAAAGAGGAACTTTTCTCCCTCACCATCCCCTCCTCCAGGTTCTGTGCTTACCTCTCAGTGAAACAGAACCTCAGAGGGACAAGTAGACACGGAGTAAAAACAAACCTTTGCAGTGTCATGCAGAAGAGTTTAATTCCTCCTAATCTCACTTCAAGTCCTGGCCTCTCTGGTAAGGTTTTGCTTTTGCATAATCAAAAGTCTCTTTGAAGGGCTGATATTCCCCTTTCTCTCTATGGAAGAACAGTACACTATCACTAACAGAAAAACTGCTAGGCGTTTCAAAATTGCTTTTTGTCCCCACTTGTATAAATAACTATTTCAGAATTACTGAGATTTAGTCTCAGTTACAATGGTTTAATTCATACTAAAGTGTGTTTTTATTATTAACATAATTTATTTAATGGGTTCATGGCTGAGAAGACTAAGAAGACTTTAGGGTCATCTTTTTTGTTGCAAGTAAATTGGAAACAGGAGAAAATAAAAAGAAAGAAAGTAAAATTATGATACTATTACCTAGAGATGATGTTTGGGAGCAAAATTTTGTTTTATGTATGTGCATACAAATACATGGATTTATATATAAAGAGAAAGGAATGGGAAAATTACATATACATATGTTTATATATGTATATTATATGTATAAAGATTTCAATCTTTACTTAATATATGTTTCCACTTTTTCATTTCACTCAGTATTGCTTGACAACATCTTTTTTAATGATGGCATAAGATTTCATTATATAAAAACATAATTTATATTTAAAAAGATCAATTGTTAGATCAATTTTCTCCTATTTTCATCAGTATAAATATTGCTAGATGGAATACTTTTGTAAATAAATCTTTAGGCATGCTTTAAGGTCACTTTAAATTAATTTGCTGGGATTTCATAGCGATTTGAAATCTATAATTAATCAGAATAAACTATTATTTTATTCTGTACTCAACCATATCAATAGACTGTTATGCTTTCCAAGGTTGTGTCACTCTTTACTGAGGCCATCAATCCAATTCTAGATGACCAGAATGTCAATATTGTTGTTGTGTTCTTGAGTTACTGAACTTTCAGACCCCTTTAGGTAAAACTAGTCTGTGCTCAGTAAGTTTAATGATTATTTAGTACTTAACCAACCAAGAGACCGTATTGCCCGATGATGAAGTGACTAAGTTTCTGGTGAGATTTGGTATATTTAAATGACAGGAGCTTCATTTTTCCAGGCAGTTTGATCATCAAGGTTGCCAGCGCACAAATAGATGCATTTCTGTGTTGATGTTATTTTTATGTCTATTAGGCAGTATTGAGTTTTATATAATTAGTTTATAACTTGTTTCATATTCATCAAGTTATTAATGAGAGAAATAATGCTGGATTTGGCAGCCAAACAGTACTAATGTTACATGTAGCAGACACAGAGAGGAAATATCTTGGTTAAGTCGATTTTTTGTAAGTAATGCTGCTTCCTGTTTTGTTCGCTTTGAGACCCAGAATCATATTTATATTTTAATCTTTCTTTATAATTAAAATAAAAATCCATTGTCATTGTGGAAAAATTGAAAATGCAGGAAAATAAAAAGCAGAAAATAAATATTAACCATAATTTCACCTCCCAAGAAGTAACTGATAATGTAGTGTATTTCCTTTGAGTCATTTTTCTCTGCCTACTGACGATGAAAGTATATATGCTATTTTTTAACTCATCATTATATTGTAACCACTGCCCCATTTTATCAAAAATTCTTCAAAAACACCACCATAATAGCTGTATAACATCCCAGGGATAAGTATGGCATAATTTAATCAATTTTCTGTTGTGAGACATTTATTTTTTTTAGTAATATTTCACACCAAGAATAATTTTGAGATGAATATCCTTGAACTTCTTTGTCAAAATACCAAACTACTAATTCCATAGGGTAGATTTCCTAAAGTGAAATTACTAGATTAGAGACTATTAACTTTTTTAAGGTTTGGCAATATATTGCCAAATTGCTTTTCAGAAAGTAATTCACACTCCCACCATCAGGATAAGAGAATACCTGTCTCAGCGTACCCAAGTCAGCACGGTTGTTTTTTTAAATTTTGCCTAATTTAATAAGTAAAACATTTTTATTAGCACTGCTAATAAATACATAAATATTTCCATAGGTTTATCGATTATTTTTGTTTCTTCTGTGAAGTGTAAATTCATGTCCTTCGGAGAATAAAAAAATTGACTATAGTAGCCAGGGTGGGGAGGGGTACTGAAAAATGTTTACTTGAGGATCATTGTACATAAATTACACATGTACTCTGCTGTATAGACAACTCCAATACTATTCATTTCAGGGGGATAAAAATTTTAAATATTAAAAAAGAAAACCAAACAGTTCTGAGAAAAATTATGGATAATTTTATTTTCAGTAAATATTGAAAAGGCCTTAGCAAAAAAACCTCAGAACCTATAAGGGAAAGAATGGGAAAATTTGACAATAGATTCAAAAGTCCATCATAAGTGAAAATACATCGCTGATGCTGCAGACCGTGGTTATTGTGAGGATTTTTGCAGAATCCAAATGCAAACCCTCTCTTGCTGCAGCAGACCCATGAACTCGTTCACTTAGCAGCCAGGCTACAATAGCACTAAGGGCTCTGCAAAACCTCTCCTCCTGCTGTATTTCTCACGGACCAGTCTCTTTTATCTTGATTCACTGTGTGTATTGCCTCCATTTCCACAGTCAGTATAGGTTTCCAGATGGCTGCTTCAGCCACAGCCATCGCATCCACACTCTAGAAGCAGGAAGGAAGGTGGGACAAACAAGAAGAGAATAAAGGGTATGCTCTGGTTGCTTTTAAGGAAGATACCTCCTGAGATTTCTCCATACATATTATCGGACAGAAGTTACACACCAGGCTGTACTCAGCTATGAGCTCATCTAGAATTCATGGGTCCTCTCACTTGGAAAGAACTGGAGAATAGATATTGGGAGGATAACCACAGGCAGAGCTTTCCAGGTGGCTGTAGACCCATCCACTCACCTCCACCCCAGTAGGGTTCTTCCTGGCCTAGTTGTGAGAATTAAGATAAGTAACTACAAAATCTTGAAAATCTGGTAAACAATTCACAAATTCTCTCTAAATTCTTGTAAGGCTCAGGGAGCAAGTTTGTCACAAGGCCCCAGGAACAGCTCATTTATCCATAAGGTCACAGTCTGGTTTGATGATTTGTTGGTTTTACTAATGGTCTTAATTTCGTTATCATTACTTACCATTCATCACAACCGGCCATGCTAACTGAGAGCTTTACTAAATGACCCAACAAGAGCTTGTGTTAACATCCTTTCCATCGTCTGTCACTTTGATGGGCTCAAGAAACAAGTCAGACAGAACAAAGACCCAAAGTCACTGGTGCAGTTATGCGTTTGCTCATTCAATCCCTTACACAGTTCTTCCCCAGGGGAATTGGACACTGTGTGACCTTGGGCCTTCCGATTTTATGTAGAGGAGTCCACATCGGCCTCCACATTATCAATTGGGGATAATGTGGCTAAAATTAAAATTGCTATATATTTTTTTCCCTCTTAATGACTTTTTATAACAACATAGCCTTCTTTTTACAAAATAAAGAAAAAAACGAAAAATTATCTGGAGTATTTTTGGTTTTGTTTTTTGTCCTTTCCAGATTTTCCTATAGTATTAGATGAAATTATAGAAAATAATAAATTCTGAAAATACTACCTGAGATGCCCTCATGATTGTATTGTAAGGTCACTGGTCTTCATGTCCTCTAGATGCCCATTTGTCTGAAAGGGAGCCCAAATGTGTGTGTTGGGTGAGGGAGTGGCAGGAGGGACAGAGTGGTGGTGGGAGAACCTTAATCACAACATTATGAAAGAAATTTAAGATGTTGACATTTCAAATAGAGTATTGAATCTTTTATATTATAATACGTTGATGGTAGCTATCTTTCCTCATTTAGTTCTCCTTACAGAATTTATCAGTCTGTTTCCACTCACTAACATGTTGCTATTATTTAGTTCTGCATTTAAATGACGCTGATACCAGTACCTAGTCATGGATAAGATTTCTCCCTTTTAAGTGAAGTTCCACTAGGTTATTAATAGCTCAGGACTCTCCAAAACTCCTCTAGTTTACAGGAGAAATAATTTAATGAAGACTGAGATTGTGTGTGTAGCTTTGTTAATGTAAATGAGTAATGTGTATTGATTCTTCATGGTGTAAAAATGTTTTCATTCATGTAGTGCAAGAAAGTCTGTTAAAGAATTATTAATGATGCCATAATTGCTTTAAGATCTATGCCCTAATTAAAACGGTAAATTCTTTATTATGTCTTTACTTTAATTAGATGTACAGAAAGACAATAATTTTTAGAAGAAACCCCGTGTAAAGTAAAATTATCTCATTTAGAAATGCTTCAGAAAATCTGTAGTAGCGCTCTGTAGAGAGTCAGCTTAGAACTTCTGAAGTTAAACCACCGTGACTCCACTTCCAGTCAAACTTAAGATGTCATCCTGACTGAAATTAATAATCTTAAATAAACTGTTTTACACTTTTAGTGAAGTACAACTCATCTGTACCAATAAGTTTCTGCTTCTACTTTTTAATTTGATTTTCATTTCTTAAAAGTATTTTTAAAAGGTTGAAAACCTCAAAAAAGACAAGGAGGAAAATGAGCTTATTGTCATGGAAATTACGTTATATCAGTGGGATTCAATTTGTTTTTGCCGTTGTACTTTGCTCTGTTTTTTCTGTTTGCAAGACAGTGCTTTTCAATGATTTGTCCCAAGCTGTGTGTATAGAAGAACCACAACCAAAATCAATAACTGCCTTCCATTTATCATCTCATTCTTTTCTACCTGCTTTTCTCTCTTTAAGTTGTATGCGTGATTATCTGAGGCAATTCTCCTTTGTGGATAATGACCCCTGACTTGAAGAAGGTTGGTGGGCGGGCAGGGCGAGGGGTTAACATTTGAGTGTAGCTCTTGGGCCAGGCACTAGGTTGGGATCTTTTATGATTGTTATTTAATCCTTCTAACGACCAAAACTGGGAAAGTATCGTTGTTCATTTTAATTTTATAGAGAAAGGAACTGAAGGTTGAGAGCTGCATCCATTTTGATCATTTCAACCAAAGGTCTAAAAAAGTATGGCCTGTGGACAATCTCCAGCTTGCCATCAGATTTTATTATAAATAAAGTTTTATTGGAACATAGACACACCTATTTTTTATTACAACAACAGAGTTGAGTAGTGTAGTGAGAGAGACTGTCTGACCTGCCAAACCTAAAATATTTACTGTCTAGCTCTTACGAGGAAGAGTTTGCAGATCCTTGGTCTAACCAAGAAGCCCAGAACTGCTCACACAAATTACACCTGCTCCCTTTCATCAGATCCCATTGTGTAACATGTTTTGTTTAAAATTATATATCCCCTTTTTCTAGCATACTCTTCCAACTTCATCTATTTTTTTTCCTTCTTTTATTTGGATAATTAATATAAGGGTATTTTTCCTATGAGTGACATTTCATCTCATTTCTGAATGGGCTGAAATAACATCTCTCTAGCCAGTCTCTCTCTTAGTCGTTATTAATTACTTAACTCTGATCAGGTTATTTAACTCAGTATAGCATCTTGGACCTCAGCTTGTAAGAGGATTCTTATAGCCAAGTATTGCTTCACACTGCTCTTCATATAACCTGAGTTTTTTTCCTTAAAGTTTCCACAGGACAATGGTTATCTGACTGCTGGGTCACAGGCATTTCTAGTTTAGAAAAGCCAGCAGCTATCACATAATAAAACTCAGATCGAAGGAGCTCCATGCCCAGTCAGAGAGCATTTAGAGAAAAGGGAGAATAGGGGAATAGGGAGGGGTTTTCCCACCATAAGACATACTAGTCAATAAATCATATAATGCCAAATAGATCCTCTTTTCTCACAGACACTGCTTGTTATACAGTGAAAGCTGCCCAGCTCCAGATTTACCTTCAGCAAGCTCAGTTAGGTGGACTAATTTATTAGGTTTCAGACGGAGGGGGCCCAGACAACCCTACATGAGTAGACCCTGAGGGGCTTTGCATACAAGAAGAGGAAGGCCAGAGAAGTTCTAATTAGGCAAAAAATGGTCAAAGATAGTGAACAGGTTAAAAGTAGAATATCTATACTGTGGAACACCGTGCAAAATTAATAATATTGTAGAAGAAAATTCGATGACAATGAGACATAGCAGGTTCTTAAATGTATATGTTTAATTTTGTTTATGATTTAAAGTTCTTTTTAAAATATACATTATATATATACAGAAAAAGCATTGGAAGATATATACCATGATATTAAGAGTGGCTATCTTTGGGTGATGAAGTTGTGACTGACTGTATTGGGGTTTTTTTCTAAATGCTTTGCTGTGTTTTCCCAGTAAGTATTACTTTTATAATCATAAGATGTTTCTTTTCATGAGCTAAAATGAACACAACTAGGAATGTTATGGTAAACAGAGGAAAACAAATGCTTCCTCTCTTAAGTAAGCTTGAAGAGTTTTGGTAAATATGTGGTGTTTCTACCATTGAGTTTGGAAAAAAATCTTAGATGCTTTTACTGAGATGTGTTAAGAGAAAAGGTTTAGGTTGTTTCCTCTGGAGTGTCAAGGAAGCATTAGGATAAACATCACTTTTGAATATTAATATATTATAATATAAAATATTACTATTTTTATAAAAATATATTAAATATATTTTAAATGTATTACTATTTTAATAAAAATATTACTAGTCACTGGATTACTCACTTTGGAGGTCCTTAGAGCTCCCCAAGCTGTCCACAGACTGTGTTGTTTCTTGTTAGCAAAACTTAGCCAAGGCTATGCCCTCAGTCAGGACTGCCTTCTTGTTCACCCTTCTCTTCCTGGACCAGCCAAGAAGTTGCCTCTTTTCTGTATCCCACATAACCCCTTTCCCCACCTCTTACTTCCCCACTAATTGACATTCCCTTCCTGGTCCTGTACTATTTCTGTAACCACTTCTGGATTGGACTCTATTTATTTGTTTTTCTCACTTTCTCTCTTTTCTTCTATACCACACTGAGGGCAAAATCAGATTTAAATCATCATCATGTTTCCAGTGTTGAGAGGAAGTATTTGAATGGCCTATAATAACCAAATATCTTTATTCAGCAAAATTTCATTTCCATTGGTCGGCCAGCTCAGTTCTTAGCTATGTTTTACCCTCTTCCTCTCCTTTCAAAGCTCTTAGAAGTGACCCAGATGCATGGCTGGAAGTGGAAGGGGTGGTGGACCAGGAGCTCCACTAGAGCAAATTTGTCCAAACTGTCACCTCTTAACAATTTTTTTTTTTTTTTTTTTTTGTGGTACGCGGGCCTCCCACTGTTGTGGCCTCTCCCGTTGCGGAGCACAGGCTCCGGACGCGCAGGCTCAGCGGCCATGGCTCATGGGCCCAGCCGCTCCGCGGCACGTGGGATCTTCCCGGACCGGGGCACGAACCCTCGTCCCCTGCATCGGCAGGCGGACTCTCAACCACTGCGTCACCAGGGACGCCCTTTAACAATTTTTAAAGTAATATATTGATACAATATTTATTAAGACTAAGATGAAAAGATGGTAGAGAAAACAGGAACTTTGCAACTGAAACATGTCTTTGTCCTCAGACCCATAGGGAAGGTAAGCAAATGATGGTGCCATTTTGTAGGTGTCCATCCTCCGCAAAATGTATTAGCTGTGCCCCATGCTCACTCTCACTCGCCCTGGCCCTGTTGTGAGGAACTTTCCTCTACCCTGACATGGGTGGGCCCTCTCAGAATTTACTCAGCCTGGAGCTTGTCACCTACTTTCCTCTCTGCTAATCTGACAGTCATTGGAAGGTTTTGTTGAGCTGTTCTTTGTGGCCTAGTGAAAAATGTGTAGTCTCTCTAGGGAATAAATGTTAATGCATAGCTATAAAACCAGAATTATCTATTATTTCTCCTTTCTTCTGTATCCTTATTTTTTGGTCTGCTTGATCTGCTAAAGATTGAACACAGTGTGTTAAAAGCTCCACTGAGGAATATTTATGGTAAATGAAGTGTTTAAGCTAGACAAGGGCTTTATTCAAGGAGGAGTTAGAGAAAAAGGGTGAACTTGGCCCCTTTGGGCATCCTCACAGATGTTAAGAAGTGTAGTAAGATGTGAGATGAGGAGAGAGAAGGGTGGAAGAGGGAAGGAAGTCTTGATAAGAAAGTCAATATTGACCTGTTTGTGGAACACCTTGGGCTTTTGAAAGTGAGGCTAGCATCTTATTACTAATCAGCACTAGAAAGATAAATAGTAATTTGTAGACTGTTAATCAGCTAGGCTGATGCCTTCTTAAATTGTCATAATTTTCTGCTGTCTGATGAGATAGGTTACCCACTGGATTTGTTTTCTATCCTTTATCAGGCACCAACCACAAAACATTCCTGGATCTTGGAAGCCAAACTAAAGTGAAATCAGAAATAAAGCCCAACAAAAATTCAGACAGTCATCTTGAGAAGTAAAACATACTTTGTCCCTTTTTGCATAAGTTCTGTCTGTTTAATATGCATGAGTAATGAGTATTTGCGGGGGATGGAGCTCTCTTTGTAGAGAATAGGAGATGGCATTTCCATAGGGGGTTCCCCATATTTTACCATGAGCAAAAGGAAGAGGAAGATTTAAAAGTTTGTGATCCCTTGCAAACAATATCCTTCGTGAAGCATGAAACATTTTTATTATTTCCTCTTCCTTTGGAACCTCAACCCAATGTAGTTTTCATGAACGATTAAATTAGAAATAATGTAATAGTAATAATAATAACTATATGCATGCCAGGCACTGTTTGAGGTATTATTTATATACTGACTTTTTTTGGGGGGGGGTGCGCGGGCCTCTCACTGTTGTGGCCTATATACTGACATTTTAAAGACTCACTGTCGTTAGTACAATTTTACTTTTGAGGAAAATGAGGCAAAGAGAGACTTGTCCAAGATTAAATGGCTTGTAAGTGTCACAGCCAGGATTTGAACCCAGGCAGTTTGCTGTAGACCATTGGGCTACACCATTTCTTAAATGACTGTTAAGTGTGTTTGTGTCTTCATGATCTGCAGGCGAAATTCAATTCAATAAGTAGTTATTGAGATTCAGTCATGTGTGGGGCACTGGGCTAACTGCTGTGGCATTGTTTTTCTTAGGGAGAAATAAATCCATCCCTTATTTTCAATTGCTTAGAGTTTAGTAGGGAGATTAAGACAAGCATGCAAGTATACCTACAACGCAGAAAGGCATTCATGGTGAAAGAATAAGCAAAACACTGTGACAATAAAGGTAGAACAAGTTGCAATGGTCTCTAGTAAAATTTAGTGACTATGTTCTGTCTTTGCTTATCAGTTACAGATCTTATTTGTTGTGTTTTCCAGTGTCCAGTGTAAAGAAACAAAGACTTTATTGTCAGTTGTTGCACCTCAGAGCTAGGCTTAATGCTTCTGAAATGTGTTTCCCTTAATTTCAAGGCTTGTGTTGACTCCAAGTTTTGTAAAACAAGCTTTTAGTACTGGCATGAAGTCACAAAGCAAGGCGAATGTGGAAGATAGGGATAGCTCATAAATTGCACCTTATTTATTTACTTAAAGTAAATGATGTGCCTAACTCTTTTTCTTAACATTATTATTTCTCTTTCTCTCTGCCTTGCTCTGAGGCTTTGATTTCCCAGAATATAAGAGTGTAGTGTACTTTCTGGTGTTTCAAGACACAAGCTCAGTTTGCCTTTGCTCCGTAGGGCCTTAAATATTTCTGACAGTTTCCAAACCTTAACACAGTGCAAAGTGTCATGGGAGGACATATGTTGGGCACTTACCACGATGACTGTCATAGAGGAAGGGCTCAATTATTATTGACTATTATCACTGTTTTGTTTTTTTTTAATTTCTATCAGACTCCAAACCTCAGAAGCCATTTCTACGACACCCTCCTGAGTTGAATCCTGTGACAAGAGCAGAGAAAGTGTGTCTAGCAAAGAAAATTGTTTAACACAAAGTTGGGAAACTGTAGGTCATTTAGGACAAGTTCATATTGTCAAATTTGGTTGAAATATATTGGTGGGCAAATTGTAGATGTGAACTGATAAAATAAAAGCTAGCATTTGACTGTATTTTGTGACTGTTTAACATTTGAGTCACTTACATCTGAAACAAACAAAACAGACCTGTCCTCTGAGAATAGTGTGAAAAGTGTGGTTCTTTAAAACAATAGGCTTGCCAGGAAGTTAAAAAGCAACAGAATTATATCTGAATTTTGAATCTACTTTGCCTGTGTATCTTACTGCAAACTCATTCTTACCTGATACCATAGCTTGCCCCTCACTTAAAAGTATTTAATTTCACTATAAATTTAGGTGAACCATCATTAGCTGCCTCTGGAATGGGTTAGATATTTAACATATTTTACAGTTAAATTTAAGTTCTTCTAGATTATCTGCTGTTTTGGATTATTTACCCCTCTGCTTACAGTTATTGAACAAAAAAAAAATCTAGATTTGACTTGCTAAAATTCTGAGTTTATCTTCAAGATGTTTGTCCTCCAAAGCATAGAAGCAGTATGAATAATTCCAATGCATATGTCAAACTCTGTGCAGTGTTCTAGGATGCACGCATTCAATATGAACTGTGTTAGGATTTTGTTTTCCCTGGCTCAAGGCAAATATGTTCTTCAGAACGTATGTATGTATAATTAAATATGACTAGTGGATTATGCAAATGAAATCTATTTTTCTTTGTAAAACAAGTTGAAAAACAGGACTTAAAGTTCCTCAAGGTTTTCTTTTGAAGTCCTAGTCTATTTTAAAGCAACAAAAATAGTTATAATAACCTGGACCTAGAGTAGAATACACTCTAATGTTTATTAATAAAATGTTAACATGTTTAAGTATTTAAACACTTTATTAAAATACAGTTACCAATCTTGTTCCTTTCAAATATATGCTAAACGGATCTAAAGGATCAAACTTTTGAATGAACAAAACATACTTGTTGATGAGCAAATTCAAAGAATGAGGATATAAAACATCCCCAAAAGGGAGTATTTCTCATCACCTCCTCATTCTACCTTCCAGTATGTATGCGCTTTAAAGTTGTTCCAAGGTCAAAAGTTTGTTACTCTGTTTGCTATCTTATCTGAAGCAAATCTTCATCAAGTAAAGCTCAGGATAATACAGAAGCAGAGAGGAGAAGTATGAAACCCAGACTGGGGGTAGGGAAGGAGGTGGTGAGGTCAGGGGAAGTTTCCCCAAAGGAGAGTTGCTCGAGCATTCTCTCAGCATCAGAAACCTGGGTGATGGTGGAGGAAGCCCCAGAACAGAGGCATCCTTGCTTTTAATTCAGTGTCCTTTACACTTCACTGTCTGTTTTACTGCCAGCCCGCTATAGCCGGTCTACTCATTGCCTGGTATCAGGCACAAAAGAATGAATATAAGCAAAGTTACTCCTGTAAGAAAAGAAAATCTGACCAATTGTAGAGTTGATTTTATTATCTGAGAGCAAAGCAGATTCACTCAAATCACAGAGTGGCTCAGAACTCCAGACAAGAGGAATACATCCATCACCATGTAAGCTCCACAAAGCTCAGGATTCCATGTGAAACACATTTTGGTAGTATGTTATAAACAAGCTCATGTGGAACTGGGGGCGTGGAAATAACTGCTTCATCTGCAAAGCTTGGTTCGTCTCTCAGGAAAAGAGTATATTGGGTTGGCCAAAAAGTGCCTTCGGTTTTTAAGTAAAAATAAAGGACACATTTTTCATTTTCACCAAGAACTTTATTGAACAACATATTCACCCTTTTGTTCCACTACCTTCTGCCATTTTTCAGGCAACTTCGTAATTCCATCTTACCAAAACTTTTTATCTTTTTGAGCAAAGAACTGTTCCAGGTGCTTTTTACAGTCTTCCAGTGAACTGAATTTTTTTCTATTAAGAGAATTTTGTAAAGACTGAAATAAATGGAAATCCGAAGGTGCAACGTCTGGTGAATACGGTGAATGAATCAGAACTTCCCAGTCAAGCTGTAACAGTGTTTGCCTGGTCATCAAAGAAACATGCAGTCTTGTGTTATCTTGATGGAAGATTATGCATTTTCTGTTGACTAATTCTGGATACTTTTCTTCGAGTCCTGCTTTCAGTTGGTCTAACTGGGATCAGTACTTGTTGGAATTAATCATTTGGTTTTCCAGAAGGAGCTCATAATAGAGGAATCCCTTCCAATCCCACCATATACACAACATCACCTTCTTTGGATGAAGACCGGCCTTTGGTGTGATTGGTGGTGTTTCATTTCGCTTGCCCCACAATCTCTTCCATTCCACATTATTGTACAGTATCCACTTTTCATCTCCCGTCACAATTTGTTTTAAAAACAGAACGTTTTCATTACATTTTAGTAGAGAATTGCATGTGGAAATACGGTCAAGAAGGTTTTCTTCACTTAACTTACGTGGAATCCAAACATTCAAAGCAATTCACGTACCCGAGCTGGTGCAAATGATTTTCAATGCTTGATTTGAATATTTTTGAGTATGTTGGCTACCTCCCACGTGGTATGACGTTGATTGTTCTCAATGAATGTCTCAATTTGATTGCTGTCAACTTCAACTGGTCTACTCAACTGTGGAGCATCGTCCAGCAAGAAATCTCCAGCACGAAACTTTGCAAACCACTTCTGACACGTTCAGTCAGTCTCAGCACCTTTTCCATACACTGCACAAATCTTTTTTTGCATTTCAGCTGCATTTTTACCTTTCTTGAAATAATAAAGCATAATATGCCCAAAATATTGCTTTTTTTCTTCCATCTTCAGTATTAAAATGGCTACACAAAAATTCACCAATTTTGAAAAGTCTTTTTTTAAATGTACGGTGATTTGACAGCCGTCACGTACAATCTAACAAGTTTCGAATGAAGTTAAAGACAACTAAGTTCTACTAGAGCCATCTTACGGAAAAAAACGAACAAACCTTTTGGCCAACCCAATAACAGAACAACTGCACATGAGTAACACCAGCCCTGTGTAGGTCCTAGGGTGCTGCTTAGCCCAGCACACTCGGCGTCACAAAGCTGAAAGCTTTGTTCCCACATCAGCCACGGCCTCTGCGGGCCTGTGTCCTTGGCTCAGGGTCAAATGATTACATAATACTTATTATAAGTGAGCCAGTGGAACGAGAAACCAGAAGGCAGAATGCTTAAAGAAACCAGGATGCTTAAAGGTACAACTGTCAAACCCAGGAGACACTCTCCAGGTGTGCCTGGGTCCTGGGTTGGGAGCGTCAGATTGAAGAGAATTAGCACATCTCAGCAGAGGGGCCAGAGGGGCCAAGGTAGTGGGCGCACTTGTGAAATGAGTTACTGTTGCCTGCATTTCCCCACTGTTACTACATACTGATTGGAGTTATTTGTTAATTGAAGAGTGACCAAAAATGTTTTTGTTGTTCTTGTCGTGATGGGCCTAAATACTCTTGTCCAGAATTTAGAGGTCGTTTGGGGTTGTTGAGGCCATTCCGCCTGTTTGCGGTCTTTGTCACAGTTTGGCTTCTGGAACAAGACAAAATGGAGCTCACAGACATTGTCTCGTGGTCCCCAAACTCCTAACTTCTTTACCCCACAACACACAGGATGCAGTTGGTAGCCCCTTCCCTACCACCCTCCCTTAGTCAAAATTAAACTGTATTTTATAGTTTCCCTCATTGCTTCAACTTTTAAAAAGTCTTTCTAACTTATTTTATTTGTTCATTGACCTATTCTTTTGATCATTCATTGTCTCAACGTATGTCTCTTGAGGCAGCTGTACTAGGTGCCTGGGAAAGAAAATACACATGGTCGCTGCACTCACGGATTCACAATCTAGCAGGGAAGATTGTGAATTTCTACTTTAAAAAGAAGTAGAATTACACATATTAGTCTGTAAAGAATCCAACATAGTATGTCATATTTAGTAAGACTGTTGAAAAAATTATAAATCATATGAAAGAAGCATTAGGGTGAAAAAGTATATCAAGAACTTGGAGAAAGATCTAGGCACAGAAATTTACAGGGGAATGCTGAGAATTGGTGAATTTTCTAGTGTGGTTAGTACAAAAGCTCAGATAGAAGAGCAAAGCTGGGTCTATATTCTAACCCCATTTCAGGAGTGAAAGCTTGCTTAAGCCTACAGTTCAGAAACTTCTCTTACTCATAAAATAAGCCAGTCTCGAGGATGACACAAATGGTACCCAGAGTAGTTTCCTCTGGGTATTATTTAGAAATTTCATTAAGGTACAAGTAACAGTGGGCTCTACAGGAGAGCTGTTAACATAGCCAGTGGTGAATCACCCAGGGCGGCTGCTCTAGGTCCATGACTTCATTAATGTCCTAGCATTTTTCCTGTTTTCTGCCCCCTTTTATTTTAGAATATGATATCCATTCTCAGGGTAATGATTCTAAAATGGTTCTTGGAGCTCCAGCCATTACATTTGATTTCCAGGTGAGAAATAGGAAGACAAGGGGAAAAAGACATATGCTTAAAGTATATTTTCCAGAAACCCTACCCAACAACTTCTGCTTACATGTCAGTGGCCAAAACTCATTATGCGGCCAGCTTCGATTCCAATCCCAGTAAAATCTGTCAGCAAAGTGTTAAGGGGAGACTGAGTACTGGGTAGACTAGCAGGCTCCATCACCCCTGCAGCTGAGACAGGAGGAACACGCTGTCTCAGAGGAGGAACCTCTTATCTGGAGCAGAAGGTTGTGGGCATGACAGTGGAAAGTTAAGCAAAGGAGACCAAGGCCTAAGGACTCTTCCTGCAGAGACCCACGTGCCAGCTTTACTCTGGCAAACGTAAAAAGAAATTTATGACTAACTTCCAGAATTTGGTGCTATGAAGCTTCATCACCTTTTCCTACTCAAATAATTGGAATTTTGAAAACCTTAAAGAACACTTTTTATAAATGCATGTGTATAATGTACGTGGATTTTTGTATGAATATAACTTTCTAATATCTACTTCTTCACATAAACATTGAAGCCTGTGCACTCCTCTCTTAGAGAATAACTGGTGTGCTATTTTTAAAATATTGACCCAGGAGCAAACTTGGTGGTGATTGAATTATGATATTTATTTCATATATCTTGGAAAATTTTAATTTTAAAAAATGGTTTATTTTTAGAAGCACTCTTTCAGCTATTAAAGATGGTATTCCACCCACCCTCCACCCAAAATACTCTTGATTGTTTTTCAAAACAAATATTGACAGTAGAGAAATATTGACAATATGAAAATGCATAATCGTTTAAATGTAATCCTATTTCATCTTAAAAACAGAATACAGAAACCTGTTTAAATGATGTAGTCAATTTTCATGAAACTTGTACACAATTATAAAAAATCAAACACTAGCATTAGTAAGAGGGCAGCAATTAGAGTTCCAACAAGAAACAGTGCGCTCAAAGCAGGCTATTTCAGGGAGGGTCCATTTTCAAAGGAACTATTTACAAAGGTGAGACTACCGTGTGGGAGAGCCACAGAGGTGGTGCTAGACCTGGGCCGAGTAGTGGAGGGAGAGCTATTACCTCTTCTAGATCTGAAGGGGACAAAAGTAGAAAGATGTTAGCAGAACACAGAGGGAGAGCGTTGAGTAAGGAGAGTTGTCTTGAGGTAAAGTGGTTGTAGGTCCAGGGACACAGCCACCTCTAGTGATCTCAAAGGAGGGAAGCCAAGGAATAAATACCCTGATCTCCTGCTGAGCTTCCATTAACTGAATCTAACCAACAGGCAGAGTGCCTGGGAGCCCCACTGATCCGGTCCATGCAGCACAGCCCTGGGGCAGAGAGTAGAGGGAAGAGGGTAAAACAGTGGACCTGGAGTGGTAAATGGAGGTCATCCCACACAACAAGTTAAGGATGTGTCCATCTGTCATGTGCAATTCTCTACACCTTGAGATACCAAAGGTTCTTCTTCTTGAGGCAGTATGTAATGTCACACTCTGTTTGTCAACTTAATAGATCTCCTGGTATCACCGAGGCTATTTCAGAGCTACTCTGCTACCTTTCCAGAACCCACCTACAAAAGCTAATTAATGGTGCACCCTTGTTAACTCATGCAGATTTGGCATTATTAGTCTAATTAAAGGGATTTTGATAGTCTCACACACACCCCCACTGATTGCTACGTACGCTAGTCAAAGTAAATTAAACCCGTTAATCAAAGTGGTAAAAATGATATAAGGTACAGGATACAGGCAGAACTGTGAGGAGACTAACAGCCCTCATTATGTTTAATTTTGTTCCCCAGCAAAGGATAATAAATTCAAGTTGTAACATCACAATAAAACATTTAATTCTTCAGGAACAGGGCAAGACACATTATAATTAGCTCTCTCTTGTGCATGTTCGTTTAGGTGGTAATAGATTCAGTTGAGTAGCCCAGGCAGTCTTAAGCTAAAGACTTGACGTGAGATCTCAACCACTCTGTCACCTTAGAAAATGTCCCCGCCACGTGGAGCTGGCCTTGGGTTGAGTGTGGGTGATGACTTGAGGTCTGGTGTTCTTGATTCATTCACAGTCCAGCAGATCTCCGCTGAATGCCAGCTATGTTAGAATTCTGGGTCTTGTGGTGCCAAAAAGTGAATAAGTAGGGTAAGTGCCTCCCCTCGTGGAACTTTCATGAAGACTGGGACAAAATCCGTGGTTCTTCTCTTGGCCTTGAAGCTCTCCATGAGCTGTCCGCAGCCTGCTTCGCAGACTTCATCCTGTGCCACCTTCCTCCTTGCTCACTGTGCTCCTGCCTTTTGCTGTTCCTCAAACATGCCAGACTCCTTGCTACTTCACGTGCTATGCATTTGCTCTTCCACCTGTCTAGAATTCGGTTCCCCCCAGATGTCCGTGTGACTGGTTCCTTCTTATCATTAAGTTCTCTGATTAAGAGAGCCCTGTCCTGACCAGCTTTCTCTAAAAAAGCTCCCCCAAACTCAGTTACTCTAATTTTTAAATATTCTTCATATCACTTATCACTATCCCAAATTAGCTTCCTTGTTTGTTTACTTACTATTCATCTCTTCACTTACCCTCAGTAGAGCATAAACCTCACAGGAGGTCGTCTGTCTTCTTCACTGTATTCCCAGTATGTGTGTAGCCTGATGCATAGTAGGTTCTCAGTAAATATTTGTGACTATGGCTGATCATATTTTCCAAACATTATGACAATAATATCCTCCATGCCACATGTTCTCCTAAACCCTAGTCACATCTTCATCAAGAGGTAGAGAGTTAGTCTCCACCTCTTCAATCTTGGGGAGGTGGGGGATGCTTTTCTTTGGCTTTATCACCAGTAGGATATGGTGGCAGTGATACTGCGTAACTTCAGCGGCTAGGTCATACAAGGTGATACATCTTGCCTTTGGAGTCCAAATTAACCCACAGGGAGAGGCCCGGAAACTATATGAAGAGAGTGAGGTGCCCATCTATCCTCCAGCTGCTTCAGCTCTATACTCTCCCAACTCTAGCCACCATCTGACTTGAAACCGTATGAGAGACCCTGAGCCAAACCACCCAGCAGAGCCTTTGTAAATATCCTGAGCCTTAGAAACTAGGAGAAGTAGTAACATGACTATTATTAATTCAAACCACCAAGTTTGGGTGTGATCTGTTACACAGGAGTAGATAACCAGGACAGTGAATGACAGGCTGAATGAATGAATGAACTAACAGATAAAGTACAGCTTATTACTGCTGGTCTGAGTCAAAATGGAGAAGAGAACATGCTATTAGGATGGAAGACTATGTTTCAAAGATCTGTGTGTCTAAATAGAAATCAAATACTTCAGCAAAATTCCAGTATCAAGTGCCTCCAATTTAATACAGATTCAGTTATCCTGTTGATTAAGTAATATTCCCTCCAAAATAGCATAAGACATTTTTACCACTGCATAGAAACTATATGGGAACTTTGTTCCCTATCACAAGTTAACACTTTTTCATGGTAGACATTGCTAATTATTTATGGCATTCTTTCTTGCTAACTGTGGCCTCACAGTCCTTTCCAGATAGCCATTAATAATTGATTAGTGTGGCACTCAAGATTTTTGCCATACCAGCTTTAAGGAGACCCCAACGTCCCAAATGAGCATCGCAGGTTGTCTTCATTGCTCACCTCCTACCACCTCTTCCCTGGGATTTCTGCAGTGACACCAGAACTAGGGACAACATGAGAATTTTGAAAGTTGAAAATATTTGGGCTTGTCTATCAACACGTCTAGAATTCTATAGGAACATCTGCTTCCATCTCTGATGAGGGAGGCAGCATTTGTTTTAAGGCTTTGAAACTTCTCACTGATTGACGAGCAGACATGGAGATCTCTATTGATAAGAATTTGCAGAGAGCTGGTAGAATTGTTGCGATGGTGCTCACATTTTTGAAAACTTTGTCACTTGGTTTGTATTGGGAAACAGTGGATCATTAGTTCTGAAAGGATTTTTTTTTTTTTTTTTACTCATACTTGCTTCACTCCTAATTGTGTCTCTCACTTTCTCTTTCACACTCATACATATGTCTATTCTTATCCATAAAAATTGACATAGTGTCATTATTCACTTCCACTTAAGCTGAGGAAATCTAAATTCTTTTTAGCCAAAGGCACTTATTTATCATCTCAAATACTGACTTCATCTAGCAATCTATCCTAGTTCCCTATACAGTTTGTGGTTACTCTTTCAGAATTCCAATATCGGTTGGCATCTCTTAGAGACTTCCACTATTCCGTGTGATATAATTGTTTTTGCAATTACTTTAACTCGTCCAATTATGTTGAAACTCCTGAGGGCAGAAACCATTTCTAATTCATCTTTGTATTCCCTGCAGAGTCTGATAAATAGGCAATTCAGAGGATCCAAAATGTCAGTGTTGCTTTGCCACTCAAATTTCTTCTAATGCGTACCCAACATCTCCCTTTCACAGAAGTCCGTTTGTAATCTGAACAAGAAAGCATATCAGAGGACCATTCTGATGAGTGAGTTATGGTTCTTAGCTGGGGATGGAACTGAGTCCCTCGCCCACAACAGGTAGTTTTTGGAAATGCAGGGGAGGCATATTTTGTTTGTTACAAAATTTGGAGGATTTTAGGGCCCAGGGTCCAAGGATGCTAAAAATTGAAAAGTGAGGAACAATCCTGTGTAACAAGAAATTTTCCTGCTAAAACCTCGGTTATGTACCTAATGAAACACCATAGGACTATTTACCTGGTTGTATTAACAATAACCCTCATTATTTTCACTTATTTTATGCCAGACACTAACTAAAAGATTTTCTTACCCATAATTCTCCAAGTTTAGTGTGCGTACAGTTGCCTGGAAGAATGTTTACAACACTGATTGCTGCGCCTCACCCCTAGAATTTCTGATTCACTAGGTCTGGGATCAGACTGAAAAATTGCATTCTTTACAACCTCCCAAGTGATACTGTTGCTGCTGGTCCAGAGATCAGACTTTGAGGACCACAGGCCTACTGGCATTTAACCTACACATTAGCCGATCAATATTGAACCTCATGATTATCCTCTGAGTTACATTTGACATTACTCCTATTTTTCAGATGAAAAAGCCAAATTAGGTTAAGTCTGCCACTTGTACAGAACTACACAATCAGGATGTTATGAGTCTTGTTTAGTACCTGTAAGAGTGAGGCAAGAAATTCATTAGCTTGGGCAACGTGCAGAGAGGCTGAAGTGAAGACTCTGGAGCCAGGCTACTTGGGTTCTCTGTTTCTTAGCTGTACGATTTTGAGAAAATTGCTTAAATTCTCCAAGTCTCAGTTTCCTGAATTTGAAACAATGATGATTATGGTCCTCTCTCATAGGGGCGTCATGGAGATGGAATGAGATAATGAATGAAAAGCTTAGAAGGTTCTAGTGGGGAAGAGTGGAGTGAACAGTCGCTCTCCAGGAGTTCACATCCCGGTGGAAGAGCCAGATAATAAACCTGTAAAAATATAAATAAGGAATTCCAAATCCCAGAAGTTCTGTGAAGAAATAGAATAGGGGGATGACTTGGAGATGAGAAGTAGAGATAATGAGGTCTAAGAGGGCTCTTCCAAAGAGATGACGTTTGAGCTGAAATGTGAATGACAGGAAGGAGCCAGTCGTGTAAAACTGAAGAATGAGTGTTGCAGGCAGAGACAGGAATAGGTACAAAGGCACAGAGGCAGGAATACGTTTTTCTTATTCTAGAAACTGAGAGAAAGCTGAAAACGTTAGAGTGGAGTGAGTGCCGGGAGTTGGGGTCGGGCTGGGGAGGTGGATGCAGGGGAGGGTAGTGGAGTGGGAAGGGGTAGCATCAGAGGGGTTGGTAGCCGTTGATGACCACCCACCTTATCTGTTATGATGACAAATAAGCGTTTTATTCCAAAGACAGTGACACGCTATTAGAGGGTTTCAAGCACGGGAGTGACTCGATTGGGTTTGTTGTTGAACAGATCATTTCATTGCTGTATTAATAATGGATTATGGCAAGCAAGAATGGAAGCGTGCAGGCCAGTTATGCATCCACAGTGTAGACCCAGTGGCTTGGACTAGGGAGGCGACCAGAGAGATGAGAAGTGGATGGGTGCAGAGTGTCTGGGGCTTGCTGATAGGTACCCTATATGGAGGAGCAGGGCATCAGGTTTAAAAACAGTGTGAATGGTAATACAGTCCGCTACAATAGGGATAGCTAAGGCTTGGAGCTTCAAATGAAAATTCCTGTTAGGGGGATATAAGATGGATTATAACAGGTCACAGGGAAACTTCGGGGGGTTATGGATAAGTTCAGTATCTTAATTGTGGCGTTGACTTCATACATGTATACACAGGCTAAAATTCATCACCTTACATGCTTTCAATATGTGCAGTGAGTTAGTTAAACCTCAATAAACCTGTATTTATAAAAGCTGTGAAAGGGATCATGATATACCAGGCCAAAATATGTCACTTCGGCATAAGAATTATTTGGTACTGAAAGCATTTGAGTTTCTGAAATCCCTTATCTGCCTGAAAGCAGAGTGTCCCAAAAGAACTCAGTTGTCATAAATCCCCTCCTCAGGAGCAACTCTAATCTTCTCTTTGGGAAAGAAGTCAGCATCACACCCAGACAGACATTGTCACAAGCTATCACTATCCTATCTCCCACCTATTCTCCTAATGGTCCACTTATCTTCCCAAAAAAGTCATTTGTGTTACCATAAGGTCCCTTTCTCCCCTTCCTTCTAAGAAATCATTTGTTCTTCCACAAATGCCCCTCTGTTCCTCCCTTTTCCCCGTTAGCTCTCAAATCTCACCACTCTTTTGGGTACTCACTTTCTCTGATGTGCCTGTGCATATAAAATTAAAACTAGTAAATTTCTGTGCCTTTTCTCCTGTTAATCTGTCTGTTGTCAGTGTAATTCACAAGTCTCCCAGCACTGAATCTAAGAGGGTAGAGGAAAAGTTTTTGCAAAAACGTAAGATGTTTATTCACCAAGTAGAGGTCAGGTAGGCTGTTGGACATGTGAATCTGGAGCATAGCAAAATAGTTCTCATAAGATTTTTCTTGATAACTTCAGAAACTCAGAGAAGAACGTTGCAACCAATCTGTACCAGGGCTCAGCTTGGCTGAAGGAACGCAGAATTAGAAGCTAGATTTGGGTTCTGATTCCTGTCGGATATGGGATATCTACACTATAAATATGACACTTGATCTCTTCATCTAAATATGTTTTGCATTGATAAAATAAGGAAAGTCATATTTGGCCATTGGGAGGGTAAGATGGGCGCTGCTGCAGAAGTGTTTGAAAAAGTTAAAATTGCTCCACAAATCTAAATTGCTCTGAGTGTTATTCAACAGGAGAATGCTTCAAAGAGCAGTAGTTTGGAGAAAGTCCTTGGTCAAAACTGAGACCAAGAGGAAGCCACACAAGCAAAACCAGCAACTTGGAAAGAAGAGAGAACTTTGTATTGTGGGTTTTGCTTTTCTTTTCTTTTCTTTTTTTTATGTGCAGAACTCAAGGCTTTTCTCTCCTGTTAGTTTTGAGTAAGACAGAACTTGGAGGTTCTTCCTGGACTGAAATGTATGCAAAGTCATGGTCTGCAAAGCATACATGATCTTGTACCTTTTCAAAATCACTATATAATTATTATGAGAACATTGAGATGGGAATGGCAGTCAATATTCTAAATGTTCTAATGGGTGTGATTTCTCTCTTTACAGAGTCTTCTCTGTAAGATTTATTGTCTTGTTGAGGTGTGTTTAAAAATAAATAAGTAAGACAGTACTGAGCTGGGGAGTTACACACAGGCAGCCAGTCATTTAAAGACTCAGTAATCACTGGCTTAAATCCCAGGGTCTCCAGCCAACCAAATTAATACCTGAGATCTTGACTTGAGTCGTAAATAAGCTATCCGACCTTGCATGAGAAAGCCAGTGGGTCCTCAAAAGATGTGAATCCTCTTTCATTTCAAACACATACATTTAAGCTTGCAAATTCCCTAAAATATAAATTAATTGATTCCAAACAAGAATTATATTATGCAGAGAATCCAACTTGAAGAGAGAGAAAGGGTGGATTTATCACTACTTACCAAACAGTATAGGATGTTAAAAAGAATCATATCCTGTTCACATTTAACTTGGACATATGGCCCCCCCAAACTATCCTACTACTTCATGTAACAGAAGAGTGATTAGCTCCAATGCTGCAGGGAAAACTGCCTTTGTTGACTTTTTAAGAGATGGTTCAGTAGACAGAAATATCACCTACATTAAATGGGTGATTTAAAGAAATTTCAAGGGTGCTTTTAACTATTCATCAGTTTTCAACTTACATGCAACCATCAGCAGCTAACTCTGCCTAGGAGGTGATGCTGGCTTTAAATGGCTCATCTACTTTGTTCAAACCTTCACATATAAAGCTTAGAGTACACTTAGTGCTTGACAAATGAGAGCTGTAGCAAATTAGTAGTAGTAACCATACTTGTCATGGAATCAATAGTAGTAATTATAGCAGCATATGACACAGCTAAAGAAAGATCTCTTTGAACAAATATTAGGGATTCTCTGAGACAAAATAGAGTTCATTGTCATGAGGTTTAAGGTTTCTAGGCACCCTTATTAAGGAATTGTTCTGAATAATTAAGCAGTTTTAGAATTTGGTGATTGTTCCTTTAGGATGTTATTTCTATGGGGTGATAAACGACCATTTATCGAGATTGTTCTTTGTTCTAGCTATAATCTCATTATAGTGACCTTCTACTTTGTGATTTTTCAAGTAGAGCTGTTCATTTATCCTGCAGATTGTTTATTAATTTTCCTAGTGTAGTCTAAACTAAAGAAGTAATGGAAATTCTAGATTACAGGAAATTTGTAGTTTCTATCAAGGGTTGGGCTGAAACAGAGCTAGAGTTCTGCTCTGTATGATTTATTATTAACATCCACAGCACTTTGATTTACCTTTTAGGTGTTAAAAGTTAAAAGATCCTTCTTTACATTCTACCTAGGTGTATATTTAGGGATATTTATGAATATACGGGCTTAGTGGTAATATTGATGCCTTTTTAAAATCGAAGTTTGCCCAAATTTCATTAGTCAAAACCATTTCTTTCATGTAACTACCCAAATGAGGGTTGGTGGATTTGAACAGGTACATTCATGGTACCAGGTACTGTGTTGTACCATTTGTGTTATACATTACAGGTTACAAAATGCATTCATATCGAAGATCAAAATCTATTGATATTTTAGTAAACAATATCCAAAACTAATGGGAATTGAAAAGTAGAGAGGCAGAGTGAAGGGAAGAATCTAGCATATCCTTTGCTGTCATAGAATAAGTTAATTATCTCAAGCAGTAGAGTATGTTCAAAATCTGGTCTCCAAACCAAATTGGAACCCAGAGTTTCTCTTCCCTTTTCCTTTATCCCCCTATTTTTTTTTTTATTCTTTCTTGATAAAAGAACTTGCAGAGATGCTTTCATCCTCCTCCAGAATGGGCATAGACTGAAGCCACTACTTGCTCCTGGGGCTTCCTGTTACTTTGTCCTTCATCCCACAATTTAATATGGAAGAGAGAGTAGGGATAGTGGTGTTTATGAGACCTTCTGCATTACAGGTTATTTGGGGCCAGAACTTATGGTCAGGCCTTGTAATGTAAATTATCACCAGGAAGGAATAATTATCAAATACTAGCTTCAGGATTCAAAGGATGGTCTCTGAGGTCATTTGTTCTAACATTTCAGTTAGCAATTTTCTTATCCAAAAGACCTGGAATAATAGATTGATTGAGTTTGATTTTTTTGGTAAAGCATATGTTATATATTTAGGAAAGTATAAAATGTTCATGTACATTTTAAAGAGTAATAGTAAAGGAAACATCTAAGTATCTACCACCTGGCTTCCAAGATATAATGTTACCAAGACCCCACATCAGCCCATCAAAGAGGTATCCACTATCCTAACCTCTGTGATGCCCATTACCTTGCTTTTCTTCATAGTTTTGCCACTAAGCGTGCATCCCTAGACTTTATAGTTTAGCATTGCCTCTTGAAGCTTACATAAATGGAATTATAAGTATATATTCTTTTGGGTCTGAATTCTCTTACTACATATGTTCTTTATTCATCCATGTTGTGTATAGTTGTACTTCATTTATTTTTATTTTATAGCTTTCCATCATATGAATATATCATAATTTATTGATTGCTTCTGTGGAGAAACATTTGGGTTTTTCTAGACTTTTACAAATAATCTCTCTGAGTACTCTCGTATGTGCCTTCTGTCGAATGTGTGAAAGAGTTTTTCTAGGATATACAGAGAGTGGAGTTTCTGGGCTATGCATATCTTTACCTGTTAATATTCAACTATTTTCTAGTTTTTACTGTTAAAAGATATTTTTTAACATAAAACCATGATCCTCATACAAATATAAAATTATTACATATGAAAGATTTTATTTAACTCATTAATCGATGAAGGAAACTGAGTGTCACAGTCAGTTCAAAGAAGAATCCAAAGAACACACAAATATATAAGCATCAAAAATGCTGAAAAGATTTGACAAATAGATGCAAAATTGGTCAATATACATTGGGTAATCATTAATGCCATTCAACTGGACACAATTTGCATTTCTATGAAGAAGAATCATTTGTATTGCTATCAGGTTTGTGCAGTTCACAGAGCTGTAAAATAGCTCAAAGACAATGAAAGACAGCAATAATCTGGAAGGGGACACTAGATAGTAATCGTTTTGGTTCTTATCAAAGTCTTTTACAATTTCTCCCCATAGTATCACTTTGCACTCCTTAGCAGTACATGGGAGTTCCCGTTCCTATATATTCTATTATATTTTTAACTTTTATTGGAGTGTAGTTGATTTACAGTGTTGTGTTAGTTTCAGGTATACAGCAAAGTGAATCAGTTACACGTATACGTATATTCACTCTTTTCTTTTTTTTAGATTATTTTCCCATATAGGCCATTTCAGAGCATTGAGTAGAGTTCCCTCTACTATACAGCAGGTTCTTCTTAGTTATATATTTTATATATAGTAGTGTATGTACATCTTGCCACATTTGGTAGTGTCAGACCTTTTGATTTTGTCAGTTTGCTGGGTGTGTAATGGTGTCTTATTGTGGTTCTAGTTTACATTTTCCTGATTATTATTAAAGCTAAGCTCCTTTTCATATGTTCATTGGCCATGTGGAGAGCCCCTTTTTGTAGTACTTATTCACGTTTGGCCCATTTTCCTATTGTTTAAATTGACTCTTTCAGAGCTTGAAGGAACTTAAGCATTCATCCATCTAGTACAGCATGTCTGCATCTTCCTTCATTCCTGTACCACCTTTACAGTATAGGTCTTATCTGTATGCCTGCTATTATTTACTTGATATTTTTCTTTAAATTGACTCATTTTATTTTTTACATGCTGTATATCGATTTTAAAATTAAAATTTTATGAGTATTGTAAAGGGAAAACGAATGTGAACTTGCCATAAACAGAAGGTAGCAGTTAAATGAATACAATAATAGCAAAATCACATTGTTAAATTTAACTAGGTGGATGGAGTTCCATTCTCTCTCCTCTATCTCTCTTTATTTCTAAACCTCACCCTAATGAGGAAGGAAATAAGCAAGTATTACAGCAGTCTAAAAGAAGTACTAGCACGGAAGAGACATTTTCCCTATCTTAATATGAAGACTTGAAAGAGACTGACAGGAGAATACTATCTCGGTGTATGATTCAGTGTGATTTAATGTCATATGCAGATTCTGGTCCCACCTAAACTTACATTGTGGCTTCCACACACTTTGAGGAACACTGATTTCATCCAGCCCCCTTCTAGAGGTGAAGAAGCTGAGGCAGCCCAAAGAGGTGAGAGATAGGCAGAATAATGACACGCCTCCCCCCAGAATGTCTACACCTTAATCCTCAGAACCTATGAATAGGTTACCGTATAGAGTAAAAGGGGTCTTTGCAAATGTATTTTTTTAACGTCTTTATTGGAGTATAATTGCTTTACAATGGTGTGTTAGTTTCTGCTTTATAACTAAGTGAATCAACTATACATATACATATATCCCCATATCTCCTCCCTCTTGCATCTCCCTCCCAACCTCCCTATCCCACCCCTCTAGGTGGTCACAAAACACCGAGCTGATCTCCCTGTGCTATGCAGCTGCTTCCCACTAGCTATCTATTTTACGTTTGGTAGTATATATATGTCCATACCACTCTCTCACTTCGTCCCAGCTTACCCTTCCCCCTCCCCATGTCCTCAAATCTGTTCTGTACATCTGCGTCTTTATTCCTGTCATGCCCCTAGGTTCTAGAGAACCTTTTTTTTTTTTTTTTTAGATTCCATATATATGGGTTAGCATACGATATTTATTTTTCTCTGACTTACTTCACTCTGTATGACAGACTCTAGGTCCATCCATCTCACTACAAAAATTCAATTTCGTTTCTTTTTATGGGTGAGTAATATTCCATTGTATATATGTGCCATGTCTTCTTTATCTATTCATCTGTTGATAGACATTTAAGTTGATTCCATGTCTGTCTATTGTAAATAGAGCTGCACTGAACACTGTGGTACATGACTCTTTTTGAATTATGGTTTTCTCAGGGTATATGGCCCGTAGTGGGATTGTGGATCATACAGTAGTTCTATTTTTAGTTTTTTAAGGAACCTCCATACTGTTCTTCATAGTGGTTGTCTCAATTTACATTCCCACCAACAGTGCAAAGGATTCCCTTTTCTCCACACCCTCTCCAGCATTGTTGTTTGTAGACTTTTTGATGATGGCCATTCTGACTGGTGTGAGGTGATACCTCATTGTAGTTTTGATTTGCATTTCTCTAATAATTAGTGATGTTGAGCATCCTTTCATGTGTTTGTTGGGAAACTGTATATCTTCTTTGGAGAAATGTCTATTTAGGTCTTCTGCCCATTTTTCAATTGAGTTGTTTGTTTTTTTGATATTCAGCTGCATGGATTGTTTGTAAATTTTGGAGATTAATCTTTGTCAGTTGCTTCATTTGCAAATCTTTTCTCCCATTCTGAGGGTTGTCTTTTTGTCTTGTTTATGGTTTCCTTTGCTGTGCAAAATCTTTTAAGTTTCATTAGGTCCCATTTGTTTATTTTTGTTTTTATTTCCATTTCTCTAGGAGGTAGATCAAAAAGGATCTTGCTGTGATTTATGTCATAGAGTGTTCTGCCTGTGTTTCTTCTAAGAGTTTTATAGTGTCTGGCCTTACATTTAGGTCTTTAATCCATTTTGAGTTTATTTTTGTGTATGGTGTTAGAGAGTGGTCTAATTTCATTGTTTTCCATGTAGCTGTCCAGTTTTCCCAGCACCACTTATTGAAGAGGCTGTCTTTTCTCCATTGTATATTCTTGCCTCCTTTATCAAAAATAAGGTGACCATATGTGCGTGGGTTTATCTCTGGGATTTCTGTCCTGTTCCATTGACCTATATTTCTGTTTTTGTGCCAGTACCATACTGTCTGACTACTGTAGCTTTGTAGTATAGTCTGAAGTCATGGAGCCTGATTCTTCTAGCTCCATTTTTCTTTCTCAAGATTGCTTTGGCTATTGGGGGTCTCTTGCTTTTCCATACAAATTGTGAAATTTTTTGTTCTAGTTCTGTGAAAAATGCCATTGGTAGTTTCATAGGGATTGCACTGAATCTGTAGTTTGCTTTGGGTAGTATAGTTATTTTCACAATGTTGATTCTTCCAATCAAAGAACATGGTGTATATCTCCATCTGTTTGTATCATCTTTAATTTCTTTCATCAGTGTCTTAGAGTTTTCTGCATAGAGGTCTTTCATCTCCTTAGGTAGGTTTATTCCTGGGTATTTTGTTCTTTTTGTTGCAGTGGTAAATGGAAGTCTTTCCTTAATTTCTCTTTCACACTTTTCATCATTAGTTTATAGGAATGCCAGAGATTTCTGTGCATTAATTTTGTATCCTGCTACTTTACCAGATTCAATGATTAGCTCTAGTAGTTTTCTGGTAGCATCTTTAGGATTCTTTATGTATAGTATCATGTCATCTGCAAACAATGACAGCTTTACTTCTTCTTTTCCGATTTGGATTCCCTTAATTTCTTTTTCTTCTCTGATTGCTGTGGCTAAAACTTCCAAAACTATGTTAAATAATAGCAGTGAGAGTGGACAACCTTGTCTTGTTCCTGATCTTAGAGGAAATGGTTTCAGTTTTTCACCATTGAGAACGATGTTGGCTGTGGGTTTTTCATATATGGCCTTTATTATGTTGAGGTGAGTTCCGTCTATGCCTGTTTTCTGGAGGGTTTTTATCATAAATAGGTGTTGAATTTTCTCAAAAGCTTTTTCTGCATCTATTGAGATGATCATATGTTATTTTGGGTTTTTTTTGTTTTTTGTGGTACATGGGCCTCTCACTGTTGTGGCCTCTCCCGTTGCGGAGCACAGGCTCTGGACACGCAGGCTCAGCGGCCATAGCTCATGGGCCCAGCCACTCCGCGGCATGTGGGATCTTCCTGGACTGGAGCACGAACCTGTGTCCCCTGTTTCGGCAGGTGGACTCTCAACCACTGCGCCACCAGGGAAGCCAGATCGTATGTTTTTTCTCCTTCAATTTGTGAATATGGTTTATCACATTGATTGATTTGCATATATTGAAGAATCCTTGCATTCCTGGAATAAACCCCACTTGATCATGGTGTATGATCCTTTTAATGTTCTGTTGAATTCTGTTTGCTAGTATTTTGTTGAGGATTTTTGCATCTATGTTCATCAGTGATACTGTTTTTCTTTCTTTGTGACATCTTTGTCTGGTTTTGGAATCAGGGTGATGGTGACCTCATAGAATGAGTTTGGGAGTGTTCCTCCCTCTGCTATATTTTGGAAGAGTTTGAGAAGGATAGGTGTTAGCTCTTCTCTAAATGTTTGATAGAATTCGCCTGTGAAGCCATCTGGTCCTGGGCTTTTGTTCATTGGAAGATTTTTAATCACAGTCTCAATTTCAGTGCTTATGTTTGGTCTGTTTATACTTTCTGTTTCTTCCTGGTTCAGTCTCAGAAGGTTGTGCTTTTCTAAGAATTTGTCCATTTCTTCCAGGTTGTCCATTTTAATGGCATATAGTTGCTTGTAGTAGTCTCTCATGATCCTTTGTATTTCTGCAGTGTTAGTTGTTACTTCGTTTTCATTTCTAATTCTATTGATTTGAGTCTTATCCCTTTTTTTCTTGATGAGTCTGGCTAATGGTTATCAATTTCGTTTACCTTCTCAAAGAACCAGCTTTTAGTTTTATTGATCTTTCCTATTGTTTCCTTAATTTCTTTTTCATTTATTTCTGATCTTTATGATTTCTTTCCTTCTGCTAACTTGGTGGGTTTTTTTCATCTTTCTCTAATTGCTTTAGGTGTGAGGTTAGATTGTTTATTTGAGATGATTCTTGTTTTTTGAGGTAGGATTGTATTGCTATAAACTTCCCTCTTAGAATGGCTTTTGCTGCATCCTATAGGTTTTGGGTCATCGTGTTTTCATTGTCATTTGTTTCTAGGTATTTTTTGATTTCCTATTTGATTTCTTCAGTGATCTCTTGGTTATTTAGTAGTGTATTGTTTAGCCTCGGTGTGTTTGTAATTTTTACTGATTTTTTCCTGTGATTGATATCTAGTTTCATAGCGTTGTGGTCAGAAAATATACTTGATACGATTTTAATTTTCTTAAATTTACCAAGGCTTGATTTGTGACCCAAGATATGATCTCTCCTGGAGAATGTTCCAGGAGAACTTGAGAAGAAAGTGTATTCTGTTCTTTTTGGATGAAATGTCCTATAAATACCTGTTAAGTCCATCTTGTTTAATGCATCATTTAAAGCTTGTGTTTCCCTATTTATTTTCATTTTGGATGATCTGTCCATTGGTGAAAGTGGGGTGTTAAAGTCCCCTACTATACTTGTGTTACTGTTGATTTCCTCTTTTATGGCTGTTAGCTTTTGCCTTACGTATTGAGGTGCTTCTATGTTGGGTGCATAAATATTTACAATTATTATATCGTCTTCTTAGATTGATCCCTTGTTCATTATGTAGTGCCCTTCCTTGTCTTTTGTAATAATCTTTATTTTAAAGTCTATTTTGTCTGATATGAGAATTGCTACTCCAGCTTTCTTCTGATTCCCATTTGCATGGAATATCTTTTTCCATCCCCTCACTTTCAGTCTGTATGTGTCCCTAGGTCTGAAATGGGTCATTTGCAGGCAGCATATATACTGGTCTTGTTTTTGTATCCATTCAGCCAGTCTATGTCTTGTGTTTGTCTTGTCTTGTCTATGTCTTGTCTTCCTTCTCTTGTGTTTCCTGCCTAGTGAAGTTCCTTTAGCATTTGTTGTGAAGCTGGTTTGGTGGTACTGAATTCTCTTAGCTTTTGCTTGTCTGTAAAGGTTTTAATTTCTCCATTGAATCAGGGTGAGATCCTTTCTGGGTAATCTTGGTTTTAGGTTTTTCCCTTTCATCACTTTAAATATGTCCTGCCACTCCCTTCTGGCTTGCAGAGTTTCTGCTGAAAGATCAGCTGTTAACCTTATGGGGATTCTCTTGCATGTTAGCTGTTGTTTTTCCCTTGCTGCTTTTAATATTTTTTCTCTGTATTTAATTTTTGATAGTTTGATTAACATGTGTCTTGGCATGTTTCTCCTTGGATTTATCCTGTATGGGACTCTCTATACTTCCTGGACTTGATTGACTATTTCCTTTCCCATATTAGGGAAGTTTCCAACTATAATCTCTTCAAATATTTTCTCAGTCCCTTTATTTTTCTCCTCTTCTGGGACCCCTATAATTCAAAAGTTGGTGCATTTAATGTTGTCCCAGATGTCTCTGAGACTGTCCTCAATTCTTTTCATTCTTTTTTCTTTATTCTGCTCTACAGTAGTTACTTCCACTATTTTGTCTTCAGGTCACTTATCCGTTCTTCTGCCTCAGTTATTCTGCTGTTGATTCCTTCTAGAGAATTTTTAATTTCATTTACTGTGTTGTTCATCATTGTTTGTTTGCTCTTTAGTTCTTCTAGGTCCCTGTTAAACGTTTTTTGTATTTTCTGCATTCTATTTCCAAGATTTTGGATCATCTTTACTATCGTTACTCTGAGTTCTTTATCAGGTAAACTGCCTATTTCCTCTTCATTTGTTTGGTCTGGTGGGTTTTTACCTTGCTCCTTCATCTGCTGTGTGTTTCTCTGTCTTCTCCTTTTGCTTAACTTACTGTGTTTGGGGTCTCCTTTTCGCAGGCTGCAGGTTTGTAGTTCCCTTTCTTTTGGTGTCTGCCCCCAGTGGCTAAGGTTGGTTCAGTGGGTTGTGTTGGCTTCCTGATGGAGGGGACTGGTACCTGTGTTCTAGTGGATGAGGCTGGATCTTGTCTTTCTGGTGGGCAGGACCGTGTCTGGTGGTGTGTTTTGGGGTGTCTGTGACCTTATTATGATTTTAGGTAACCTCTCTGCTAGTGGGTGGGGTTGTGTTTCTGTCTTGCTAGTTGTTTGGCATGGGGTGTCCAGCACTGGAGCTTGCTGGTCATTGAGTGGAGCTAGGTCTTAGTGTTGAGATGGAGATCTCTGGGAGAGCTTTCGCCATTTGATATCATGTGGAGCCGGGAGGTCTCTGGTGGACCAATGTCCTGAACTTAGCTCTTCCACCTAGGAGGCATAGGCCTGACACCTGGCCAGAGCTCCAACACCCTGTCAGCCACGTGGCTCAGAAGAAAAGGGAGAAAAGAAGAAAGAAAGAAGGAAATAAAATAAAACAAAATAAAGTTATTAAAATATTTTTTTAATTATTAAAAATTAAAAAAATTAAAAAGTAATAAAAAAGAAGGACGAAAAGAAGAGAACAACCAAACCAAAAACAAATCCACCAATGATAACAAGCACTAAAAACTATCCTAAAAAAAAAAAAAAACAAAAACAGAACCCTAGGACAAGTGGTAAAAGCAAGGCTGTACAAAGTCACACAAGGAAGCATACACATACACACTCAACAAAAAGAGAAAAAGGGAAAATGTATATATCTATATATTAAAAAAAGGAAGAGAGTACAAAACCAATAATCAAATCTACTAATGATAATAAACTGTAAATACTAAACTAAGAAAAAAGGAAAAGATAAATGTAAAACCAGAAACAAATTAGATGCAGAAAGCAAACCCCAAGTCTGCAGTTGCTCCCAAAGTCCACCACCTCAATTTTGGGATGATTCATTGTCTATTCAAGTATTCCAGAGATGCAGGGTACAGCAAGTTGATTGTGGAGATTTCATCTGCTGGTCCTGAGGCTGCTGGGAGAGATTTCCCTTTCCCTTCTTTGTTTGCACAGCTCCCGGGGTTCAGCTTTGGATTTGGAGCCGCCTCTGCGTGTAGGTCACCTGAGGGCATCTCTTCCCACCCAGACAGGACAGGGTTAAAGGAGCAGCTGATTAGGGGGCTCTGACTCACTCAAGCTGGTGGGAGGGAAGGGTACAGATGAGGGGTGAGCCTGCGGCAGCAGAGGCCACAGTGACGTTGCACCAGCCTGAGGCGTGCCGTGTGTTCTCCCGGGAAGGTTGTCCCTGGATCACGGCACCCTGGCAGTGGCGGGCTGCACAGACTCCTGGGAGGGGAGGTGTGGATAGTGCCCTGTGCTTGCACACAGGCTTCTTGGTGGCTACAGCAGCTGCCTTAGCGTCTCATGCCCGTCTCTGGGGTCCACGCTGATAGCTGCGGCTCGCGCCCGTCTCTGGAACTCCTGTAAGCGGCGCTCTGAATCCCCTCTCTTCGCGCACCCCAAAACAATGGTCCTTTGCCTCTTCGGTAGGTCCAGATGTTTTCCTGGACTCCTTCCCGGATAGCTGTGGTGCACTAGCCCCCTTCAGGCTGTGTTCTCGCAGCCAACCCCAGTCCTCTCGCTGGGGTCTGACGTCCGAAGCCCGAGCCTCAGCTCCCAGCCCCCGCCCGCCCCGGCGGGTGAGCAGAGAAGCCTCTTGGGCTGGTGAGTGCTGGTCGGCACTGATTCTCTGTGCGGGAATCTCTCCGCTTTGCCCTTTGCACCCCTGTTAGTGCGCTCTCCTCCATGGCTCCGAAGCTTCCCCCACGCCCAACCTTGTCTCTGCCAGAGAAGGGGCTTCTAATGTGTGGAAACATTTCCTCCTTCACAGCTCCCTCCCAGAGGTGCAGGTCCTGTCCCTATTCTTTTGTCTCTGTTTACTCTTTTTTCTTTTGCCCTACGCAGGTACGTGGGGACTTTCTTGCCTTTTGGGGGGTCTGAGGTCTTCTGCCAGCGTTCAGTAGGTGTTCTGTAGGAGTTGTTCCACGTGTAGATGTATTTCTGATGTATTTTTGGAGAGGAAGGTGATCGCCACGTCTTATTCCTCCACCATCTTGAAGGTCTCCTCTTGCAAATATGTTTAAAGTTGGACCTTGAGATGGGGAGATTATCCTGATTATCCCTGATTATCCTGAATTATTTTTATTTCAATCTAATCAGAATTCTTAAAAGCAGAAAACCTTCTCTGGTAGATTCAGAGACTTGCACAAGCAGAAGAGGCAGGAGACATTTGAACCTGAGAGGGACTCATGTTGCTGGCTTTGAAAATAAAGGAGACTCAGAGTCAGGAAATGTAGGTGACCTCTAGAAACTGAGAATGACCCCTGACTGACAGCTAGCAAGGAAACATCAGTCCTACAACTGCATGGAGCAAAATTCTGCAAACATTCGTTCTACAAAGAACAAATGAGCTTGGAAGCATATATTTCCCCAGAGTATCCAGGTGAGAGCCCTGGCTGCCTGGCACCTTGATTTCAACCTTGTGGAACCCAGAGCAGAGAAACCAGTCAAGCTTACTGGACTTATTACCTACAGAACCATGAGATAATAAATTTGTATTATTTTAGGTGGCTAAGTTTGTGGTAATCTGTTATAGCAGACGTGGAAAACTAAATACAGTCAGTTGTTCAAAGGTGCACAGCTATTCTGAATCACAGTTGAAACTAGAACTCAGGTCTTTTGTCTTCCATTCCAAGTTTCTTTATACTATATTGCATAATTATGTTGATTGAAAAGATGATTGGCATATAGTAAAATATATAGGGAAGACTTCTTAAATTGTACTTCCCATTCAGCTCTGTCATGGCTTCTAGTGTGCTTATATATTCCAGGGCCACATAATTTCAAGAGAATGAGATATACTGAAAATTTTAAAATTATCCTCAGAGCAATGGCATTTGAACCATGTTTTGAGCCCGACAGTTTTCATACTGGAATATTTTTTGCACAGTAGATAATGTCCCAAAAGGTAAAGGGCACAACATGTGAATCACACTGCTGAGGAGATAACTCATTCTGTAGAAGGTTAAAAAAGAGAAAGGAAAGAAAGAAAAACAAACCGAGGACAACAAAGTTCAGTGCTCTGGTGACAATGCAATCAGTTTATAGTTCACACCACTTTTCCACAGAAGGTAGTAGATAAAGGATCAGCTGAGCCACCGTCTATTGAATAAGATGTCCTACTGAGGAGGAAATTAAATGTCTCCTGTCAAACACCTCCTGGGTTGGCTCTGATTTACCTAATAAATACAAAACTTTCTGTCTCTGAATAATAGTTTTGTGGGCAGTAAGCTGTCGTCAAGAAAGATGATGGTAGATAGTTATTTCTCCCCCACGATCATTATTTTTTTCCCTGTTATGTGCAAACCACTCCACTGATGTCCAGTGCCATTGCAGTTGAGGCAAAAAGAAGGCTTTTCTGTCTCTCTGTTAACTCCTTGATAAGGATGCACAGGATCATGTGACTTTTGGTTCTTGGCCAACGCAAGGTAACAGAAGATGCTACTGCTGGTTACCCTAACTTATGATTATTTCTTGGTGAACCACTGAACAGGGAAATCGGGAAAAAATGCAAGAGTTATGCTCCATTTCAGGCTGAAAAGTTTAACGTTCTTTTGACAGTCATGAAGCTCTAACAGTCTGTCCCCCCGACCCCCGCCTTTTTGGCTACACCATCATCAAGAGATCACAAAAATAAGCTTCACAAACCCAGTGTTGAACTTACAACTGGAATCTGAGCTTCTGCTCTGAGCATTTTTGCCCTTTTAGAAAACAATTTTTAAACTCCTCATTATCAACGTGCTTTCTTTCTGAACAGCACATTATTTTACACTGCAAAATTATGGAGAAAAATTAACAATTCATATCTAGTATTTTTATAATCAACTTCAGCTCTAGTCCCTCTAATCAAGATTATATAAAATAATTAACAAGGTCTAAATAAAATGTGTTTTTAGGGCAAACATTTCCCTCAGTGAACACTGAACAATGGCTGGTGAGGGTAAGAGTAATTAAATACATTCCCAGTCAGAGGAAATCTTACATTAGCAATTTCTATCAACTCCTTTGCCATCCAAAAAGATGTCCTGATCAATGTAAATCAGAGGCTTTCGTAATTGGTACAGAGGGAAAAGTTGAACCGCTTCTGTTCTCACTGTGAAATTTTCTACCGCAGTTCCACAGTGGAATGAGATCACCCTCAGGTTCCTCCACATCAATATCAACCAATTACATCAATCTCCTAGTGCGCTGAGCACCTTCCTGGGTGTTAATGTGGGAGAATGATGGGAGAGAGTCATAAATCTGAGTAGTAGATATTTTTCCTTCTGGGTCTTAATTTCCTCTTCTGTAAAAGGGAAGAGTTTCTTGAACTAGATATTGTTTAATGAATTCTACACTCCATTCAGCAACTATAACCTGTAATTCTGTAATGTGGACTCTGTGTGCTTTAATTTTTTTATTATTTTTTTAATTGAAGCATGCTTGTGATTTTTAAATGTCTACAAATTATAAAAAATGGAAAAAGATCTTAAAAGCCCATAATGTAAATATTCAGAAATTTTTAACATTTAAAGCCATGTCTTTTCAAACTTTTTATTCTGTATTTATAAGTAAATAGCTTGTGTAAATATATACACCCAAATGTATGTACACAAATTTTTAATGTATTCATTTTTTAATAGCTCTTTATTGGAGTATAATTGCTTCACAGTGCTGTGTTTCTGTTGTACACCAAAGTGAATCAGCCATATCCATACATATGTCCCCATATTCCCTCCCTCTTGAGCCTCCCTCCCACCCTCCCTATCCCACCCTTCTAGGTCATCGCAAAGCACCAAGCTGATCTCCCTGTGCTATGCTGCTGCTTCCCACTAGGTATTTTACATTCAGTAGTGTATAAATGTCGATGCTACTCTCACTTTGCCCCAGCTTCCCCCTCCCACCCTGTGTCCTCCTCAAGTCCATTCTCTATGTCTGCATCTTTATTCCTGCCCTGCAACTAGGTTCATCAGTACCATTTTTTTTTTTTAGATTACATATATATATATATATATATATATATATATATATATACATTAGAATACAGTATTTGTTTTTGTGTTTCTGACTTACTTCACTCTGTATGACAGACTCTCGGTCCATCCACCTTACTACAAATAACTCAATTTCGTTTCTTTTTATGGCTGAGTAACATTCCATTGTATATATGTGCCACATCTTCTTTATCCATTCATCTGTCGATGGACACTTAGGTTCTCCTTGATAGCAAGTACAGATCTATATAATTTTAACTGCTAGAAAGAATTCCATTATGTAGATGTACTGTAATATATTTCACCAGTTCTCTATCGGTGGACATTTAAGTTGCTTCCAGTTTTTTATTGTTACAAACAATACTGGAGTGAACATCATGTACACATGTCTTTACCTACTTAAGCCAATTTCTGTGGGATGGAGACCCATTAGTAGCATTAATAGATCAGAGCATATACATATTCATAGGTATTATACTGTATTTCTATTGTATGGGCTGTGGATAAAATGTCAGGGGCAAGAAAAAGTCTATTTCTTTCCCCAAGGACTTGCTGATGTGACTTAGGAACTATGGGAAATAGACTTAAGTCATGTTTGTACTGGAGACTTTTAAATAAGAATTTGCTTTGATTTTTCACCTTGAATTTAGGATTTAGCAGTTTACTTGGGAATTACCTCCATGTAATTTCTGAAAGTACCAGCTATACTTAAAATATTCAATTTGGCAATATTGCTATTCTCACCCATTTTGTAAAGACACAAAAACAGATAATATCCCCTAAATCTTCTAAATACTTAACTTTAGTTGATGTGAACAGATCACTTATTCAAACAATCCATGAAAGACTCTAAATTGACTGAATTAGTTATGATAAAGTTAAGAACACAGTTGAGTTCTTTCCTTCACCTTTCTTTTTCCTTCCCTTTCCTTTCTTTTACTTCTTTATGCCTTTGCTTTTTAAATAGAATATTGGTGATAAGACTATGAAGTAAACCAAACAGGGTTAGAAAAGGGGGAGTCGAGTAATAAGGGGTGCTCTTATACATAGGGTGGTTAGGGAAGGCTTCTTGGAGGAGGTGGCAGGGATCTGAATGACAGGGAGAAGCAAACCATGTGAATATGTGAGGCAAGAGAGCTCCAGGTAGTGAGAAGAGCAAATGCAAAAAGCCCCAGTTAGAAATATTTCTGGCGTTTTATGGAACAGCAGGAAAGCCGATATACATGAAGTAGAGTAAACAAAGGAGAAAGTAGTTGGACTGGAGATGTTAAGTTTCAATGTGTCAGGTAGAGATGTCAGTTAAGCAGTTGGATATAGCCGTTTAGATTTCAGAGTGAGCTTGAAATGTGAGATTTTGAATTTGTGAGTCATACATGTGTAGATGAGCCACAGGCAAAAGTGTTGTAGGTACAGCTTGAACATGGGCCACATATGCGTACATTTACATATTTGTGATATGTGTAAATGGAGGAGTTGGTGTTCTTTTCTGTCCAGTTTCCCTGAAAGGCAGGGCCAAGAGAAAATTTAAACATACAAGAGGTTTATTGGGGGAAATGCCCAGGAAGGATAAAGGAGGGACAGGAGTAGGTGGAGGGACACTGCAGACTGCAGTGCAGGTCTGACACCTAAGAAAGGAGAAAGGAAAGGAAGGGATTCGGGGTGGGAAAAGCCTTCATCTGCAGCACAGTTCTGAGAAAGTCTCGGCCAGACTGGTGGTGAGTCCCCAAACGTAGACCATCCATTAGAAGAGTTCCATGTCGGGCGGGAATGCCCGGCTGTAGGAACCCCTGCCATGCTCTACACACTGTCCGTGAGTAGCTCTGGGAAAACAGGATACATGCATGAAGGTCATGATAAATCTGTGGGGATAGCAGTTAGAGGCGCTCAGCCAACTACACTCTTCTCAGCTCTTCCTCAAGAGAAAGGAGATCAGAGTGGTATACTCCACGGCCAACACAGCGTTCAAAGTACACTTTACTTTGTTACCATATGCAATCTTTTGGCCCTGGAAACCTGACAAGTAAACTTTTCTATTCACTCTCACTTAAGCTGGAAATGAATAAAGCTGTATGTATGGTTTGGGGATTTTCTAATTGAACACTCCATGGGGTAATGAGATTGAATGAGATTGCTGTCATTCGTATGACCTCACTTAACAGAGGAAGGATGGATGGATAGAAGCTGAGGCATTTAAGAGAAGTCTTTTGCACTCAGGCAGAAGATGAAAGTGATGTGGCTGACCTAACCAGAGAGTATGCAAAGAAATCATGATTCTTGAGAAAAAGCAAGTAATAAATTCTAAAGGAGATAAGTAAAAAAAAAGACCAGTACACATCTCCCCATTCAGTCTTCCATTCTTCCCACACAGATAAAAGCCATCCTAGGAGCTGAAGTCATTTCTCTTTTTGTCAGTCTTAGCTGTAGTTCCAATAGCTCCTAGAGTTATTGGCCTGGTATCTCTATCAACCAGAGTTGGCCCTGAGAGCCTAGCATAGTTGCTCTGAAAGTAACATTTTTACAAGAAGATGGGGACCAAATCTGCAAGTATGATTTATTTCAACTCACAAGTAAAGTCAAGTAGACCAAAAGAATTCTGTTACTACTCAGTGCTGGCCAGATATTTTATGGCCCAGTTTCCTAACACCTGGTTAGTAAGGATTGATTTTCTTTTCACCAATGATTTCCATCTAGTTTTATCTCAAACATTTTAGCTTAGCCATCTTCTCCAGGACAGAAAAGAAAGGGAGGAGAGGGCTCCAGTGGTTAAGAATCCACCTGCCAATGCAGGGGACATGGGTTCGAGCCCTGATCCGGGAAGATCCCACATGCCACGGAGCAGCTAAGCCCGTGCACCACAACTACTGAGCCTGCACTCTAGAGCCTGCGTGCCACAACTACTGAAGCCCGTGGGCCTAGAACCCATGCTGTGCAACAAGAGAAGCCACCGCAATGAGAAGCCCACACAACGCAATGAAGAGTAGCCTCTGCTCGCCACAACTAGAGAAACCCCGTGCACAGCAATAAAGAGCCAATGCAGCCAAAAATAAATAAATAAAATAAATAAGTTTATCTGAAAAAAAAAGAAAGGGTGGAGAATCACAGTAAGCACATGGATGTTAGTGTCAGACTGCCTGGGTTTGACTTCTGACTTCACCACTTACTAACTGTGAGACTTTGGGCAAGTGATTCTACCTCTCTACACCTTGGTTTCATTGTCTGTAAAATGGGGATAATATAGTATGCCCCTTATTGATTGCTGAAAGGATTAAAAATAATGCATATATAACACGTTAGAGTAGAAACTGGCCCCTAGTAAATACTTGTAAAGTTACCTGCAGGCATTACATACTTCCAATTGAAAATAGACATTTATCCCAATAATCATTTCACCTTAAAATATTTCTCTGATCAACTTGCCATTTTGCTCTTCTTAAACAATATATCAGAAGTTTTTAACAAAAAAGAGGAACTTGGGAGAACTGACTGTGAACTTGACACCATTTCTATCTCCTTCGCTTGCAGGGAGTAGTCCTGAAAACCTCCACAGTGGCAAAGTTTGTGAGGAGGAAAACAATGATCCCAACACATTGTGATCCTGTCTTCCAGGAGATTTTTTGTCTATACTACTGATGCTATGTAGATGTTATATTTCAGTTGCACTGAGCCATGTTCATCAAAGCGCTACTGTAGACAGCTGTCACTCATGCATGAGCATGAACCAAACAGTTCCTCCCACTTCTTTGGAGAACAAAACGAAGCATGCATTTTCATCTTATTTCGGTATTAGTGGCTCATCCTGAATTGCGCCTGGCAGGCCCATTAATATAAGCCACCCTCATTTAGCATTAGATTTGCATTCGTGGACCTGAGAGGCTGATTCATTATCTAAAGTGAGCACTTGATGAGGGGTTGATTTGCCAGTGTAGTTATCTCCTCCCTATTCTTAACATGTGTCCTCTTTATGTCTCTGTTTAGGCCTAGCCTGACTCATATTGAACTGATACCCGCCCATGGCAGTGACATTTGCATTTTGACATCCACACATTAAAATGTTAACCACCACACACATCCCTTATTTTTTTCTCCTTTAAAATATTATCCAACTATTCCTTGTAAATGAAAAGACAAGCAGTGGGAAAGATATTAATGGCAGAGACTCCCAGCCCCAGTGGAGCAGAGGGCAGGGTGGTGTATAAGTGCTTATTGGGCAGAGAAAAATGAAACATGATACCATTGCTCCCACGCTGACCAGTGGTAGCCTGAATCATTGCTGTGTGGGATTGTGCTGAGCTATGGGTACCTGTAGCCTCTTGAACCTTGTCTCTTACCCTAATGACTCCCTTATTACACATCAAAACTTGTCTTTTTAAAGGCTGTCCATCCTAGCATTCCTTGGCAAGCAGAACACTTCTATATTTAAAATAATAATAATTAAGCCAACCCCTATCTTGTCAAGTCTCTAGATTTCTATACCCCCAATGAAGGAGGTGTTTATCAACATCCAGGAACTCTTTTTTAAAAGTAAGGAAGTCTGGCACAGCAAGGAGGGGTGTCATCCTGACAGCACAGATGCGTTCCTGTTGCTGAACAGTTGCTCAGCTTCGTGGATGCTCTGTGCCCCGGTCAGATGTTCTGCTTCTCTGGGAGATAGCTCTCCAATCCCTGGGAAGGGACCATCAATCATTATCCTTGGGTCAGAATTTCCAGCAAGGCTAGAGGAAACATTTTGATTAATGCCTACATGGTGACCTGGATGATTCCAAGGGCTAAAAATTATGGTGAAAATGGGGTAATGGTGTTTTAACAACCTTGGTCATTGTCCTTGTTGTGGCTCTTTTTCATGAATTCTAAATTTATTCCACAATATTGAAACCCAGTCTAGATAAGTTATTAAGAAAGAGTTCCTGTATCCTGAAAACCATAATGAGACAATGCTGTTTTGAGCCCCTGACATACAGTGTGTTTGGGGTTTATGTACTTTTTATTTTCTTTTTCTTGAAGATTCAAACAAAACTGATTTCATTTGGCCAAAAGAGCCATTAGTAGTATGGAAAGTAAGGAAGTTGATTTTGATGAGATTTCAATAGGCTTCTTCAAATACTTAAGATATCTTAACATATTTCTGAATCACAGTTGAACACGTAAGAAGTTCTGTTAGGAGTTTTGATAGCAATGTTTACCAAACTAGAAGTGTAGGAGCTGTTGAATTCTTCTTCAGTTACAATGATTAGAGCAGTGATTCTCTTAGGTGGTGGTCTAAACTCCTTTTCGTATATGAATGTATAAATAGCAATGAATTTTCATCTATAAATTCTGATGTATAAGAATCATCAATTTTCTTTATTAAAAAAGTAATAGAACTTTACTCTCCTGATATGATGTGAGGGGCACTTCACTTCTGCAGTATTTGTTCCTAAAACCCATAATCCCAATCTAATCATGAGAAAAACAGAAAAACTCTATTGAGGGGTTTTCTACACAATACCTGACCAGTACTTCTAAAGACAGTCAAGATCATGAAAAACAAGGGGAGAATGAGAAACTCATAGATCAGAGGAGGTTGGGGAGACATGACAACTAAATGCAATGTGGTACCCTGGACTGATCCTGGAACTGAAGAACATTAGTGGAAAAACAGGTGAAATCCAAGTAATAGTTTAGATAATAGTAATGTACCAATGTCCATTTCTTAGTTTTGACAAATGTTCCTTGGTAATGTGAGATGGTAGCGATAGGGCAATGGGTGAGGTATATATGGGAACTCTCTCTATTCTCTTTGCAATTTTTCTGTAAAAGTATTTCAAAATTAAAAAAAAAAAAAAGCATCCAACCATAGCCCTCATTCTACTAGCCTGTCTGGAAATCCCCTGTCATTATTGGAGCTCCTGGTACCCTCAAGGCATCAGGTTTCTTGTCTACCGAAGTTATTACTAATGCCATTGTCTACACCCACAAAGTTGCTTAAAACCGACAACTGTGTTGTCATGTTCGGGGAACACAGGCAAGAATGGGAATCCCAGAGCTTGGGGTCCTTTTTCTTAAGTGTACCTGAAAGCCATGCCCTTAAGGCTTTGAGTCCATCCGGAAGAAACTGCTCATGGGCCTCCTGACTTCCATCCACTTCCCAGTCTAAGTGTTGGGGGAACAAAAATGCCTCTCTTTTCTTGCTATCCTCAGAAGTGGCTTCTTCTCCCTGCCACTTCCTAGAGATAACTAACATCCTATTTTCCCTGAGCTCAAACTTTCACAAAAGAAAGAGAGTCCCTTTCCTGCCATTTCTTATTCGGCCCTGCAAAATTCTGTAGCATGAGGAATATACAGACTCTGGCTACTTGCTTGGATTGGGTAGAGGGAAAACCACAGCAAAAATTAACACAAATTAACATATGAATAAGTTATCCTGCCACTTACATAATTGCAGGCTGCTGTGTTATAGTGATCCAGGTAACTTACGTGAAGGAAGTGCGCGTAGTTGGGGTCCCCCATACTTCATCCTTCAACTTGCAGACTGATACCTGTATAGGTCTCCTCTTGCCTCAGGGCTCTTCTGTCCTGGAGTCTGGAGTTCCTAGCATCTTTCTGCTCCAAAAAGAGCGACAAGCCCTCTCTGCTGCTCCACCTTGCTCCTTTCCATGGCAAGAGACTTAATGAGATCACTCAAGGCACAGGGAAGCCTTAAGCCCAAGCAGAGAGCAAACCCAGGAAGAATGCAAACAGAGCACGGAAATGTGGATGTTGAGAGGAGGTCAAGGTAGAGAAAGGTCCAGAGTAGAAAGTTAAGGGGAGGAGGGGGGCTCTGAAAAGGGGTAGAGACCCTGTTTTGTCTGGGGAAGACAGAGCAGATCCCTGAGGCTTGACTACATCAGTAAAAGAGGTGTGAACTAGATTAATTGTCAGTGTTTGCAGGAACAAATCCTAAGGTCTTGAAACCTTAAAATCCTTTAAGTTTGTCAAGGTTGATTGAAGAGTGAATCAATGTTCACAACTTTTTAGCTATAGAAAATGAAGCTGCTTATGATTAAGTAAAAGTTTTTGGCTAACAGTGAATCTAGGAGGCAACACTGCAAATAGTCCCTTCAGAGAGTGGTCACGGTCACTTCTCAAGGGACACGTGTCACAAACTGTGGAAAAAATTCTTGTTTTCCTCACTTATGATCCTAGCATTTGTGAAGTCTGGCTGGGGCAAGAGAATAAATGGAAGCCCACATACAATAGCTCTAAATGTTTGAAAGTTATAAATCAGTCTAACGAACTATTAAATAAAACAATCTACCTTGCTACCTTGGCAAATAAATCTTCATTATACAAAATCAAAAATGTGTAAAAAGGTATCTTTTTCATATGTAGGATAGTTTGTGGACTATGAAAAGCAACTGAATTTAATTATTGTTGAGTACTGTTCTGGGTGTTCTGTTAAGACAGTGATGTTTGGTGGAGTAATAAAGGCTTATATATCTATTGCAAAAATTATTTTTCTGGCTTTCATTTCAGCAAAATTACTAGTTATGTTGTTATAATTGTAATTTTCACTTATTTTATATTTTGGGGACAGTAATAAGCTAAAGAATTAAAAAATGAAAGGAAATAATATCCAGTCTGCTTACATTTTAAATGTATTTCATCAGAAATACAAATTAAATGTAAAAAGTTGAACCTAAAATCATGTTTACATCCATTCAAAAAGTTAATTTTCTTAATTATCCAGAAGTATGTATAAAAATTGAGTCAAAATATTAGTCATAATTTTAAATTATAACTCAAAATTATTTTTAAAACTAAAGTCATCTAATGTTTTATTTCAATTAAAGTATCTTGTCTACATTTATGAAAATAATAGTACTTGCAGTGCTAGGCTTCGGTTATTGATGGACATTTAGGTTGTTTCCATGTTTTGGCTGTGGTAAATACTGCTGCAGTGAACACGGGGCTGCATATATCTTTTCAAATTAGTGTTTTTGTTTCCTTCAGATAAATACCAAGAATTGCAATTTCTGAATCATATGGTAGTTCTATTTTTAACTTTTTGAGGAATCTCCATACTGTTTTCCATAGTGGCTATATCAATTTACAGCCCCGCAAGCAGTGCATGAGGGAGACCTTTTTTCCACATCCTCACCAACATTTGTTATTTCTTGTCTTTTTTTTTTTTTTTACAGAAGATGTTGGGGGTAGGAGTTTATTAATTAATTTATTTATTTTTGCTGTGTTGCATCTTCGTTTCTGTGCGAGGGCTTTCTCTAGTTGTGGCAAGCGGGGGCCACTGTTCATTGCGGTGCGCGGGCCTCTCACTATCGCGGCCTCTCTTGTTGCGGAGCACAGGCTCCAGACGTGCAAGCTCAGTAGTTGTGACTCACGGGCCTAGTTACTCCGTGGCATGTGGGATCCTCCCAGACCAGGGCTCGAACCCATGTCCCGTGCTTTAGCAGGCAGATCCTCAACCACTGCGCCACCAGGAAGCCCTCTTGTCTTTTTGATAATAGCGGTTTGAACAGATGTGAAGTGTTTTCTCATAGTGGTTTTGATTTGCATTTCCCTGATGATTAGTGAGCATCTTTTCTTGTACCTTTTAAATGGTATTTCTTTGTGCAAGAATCTGTTGCATTCTCACAATCTGAGACAAGGATTTGTAGGAGTTAATTTTATCTTTTACCTAAGCTCTTCTACCACTCAAAATCTTTCCATGTTCCATAGCAACTACCCACACATCTTTACAGTATTTGAAAGCTCTCACTTTTTGTTTTGAATACACAGGAGGTGTAAAGAAGCCGTTATAACTCCTGTGTACTCAGCCACAATAGTGAATGATTAAGGTTGTTGAACATGCTGCAGTGATGCAGAGGGCTGGATTCTGAGTGACAGAAGAAGACTCCCATGTTCTTTAATAAATTTATTTTAGTTAGTATTTTGAGAAGAAAGGCCTCTAACATGAGGGTCCCAGGGCTGGGGCCCCTCTTGTCCAAGACCAGGGGCCTTACTTGTTCCTCTTATTGATCCTGGTCACCAATCATTATTACTCAAATCCTGCATCATGTATCATTAATTTTTTTTAAATCTCTTTGTTATGGCAGAGGAGGGATTATATTA